>NW_026906384.1:0-35238 GCF_033807715.1 Cololabis saira | reverse complement strand
GTTGTAAAGACACTACCAGGGTCCAAAGGACTTGTAAGGAGCGTCTTGGTGAGAACCAAGAACAGTGTTTTACAGAGACCCATTGACAAGCTCTGCCTACTCCTGGAAGCAGCAGATTGATGGATTTCCATATATATTCCTATGGACCAGGAATCACATGAACTGTTATGGACTATGGACTATGAAATATTCCGAATTTGTGAGATTGATATTTGATATGTGTATTGATAACATATGAGAACCCTGTCTGAGTTTGTATCTTTTTTGGCCTTTTTTTTTAAATTTGTATCAGTAATTGTGCTGCTTTGCATCTACAATTAGGGGCCGGTTTGTTGAGGCCAAAATTAATCTTCGTTAGTTTAAATATACTTTATTTACTTAATCCCTTATTTGAAAGGTTTATATGAATTGGTTTTGTGGGGACATGGTATTGTTTGTGTTAAGGACAGATAAGTTCAGAAATAATCATTTTTTGTTGGTTTGTTGCGTTGTCTTCGCCCCCTCCTTTGCGTCTGCAGTGATTTAATGCGTGATTATTGACACCTGCAGATGAAAGCCAGAGTGTGAGAGTGGGAAGCGGAACAGTTTTTTGACTGCAAAGGGCAGATCGCAGAAATAAATTAAGAAGCTTTTTTTTGCCTTTTTGATGGATACTTTTTGTAAAAGTTATAATCTGGACTATCATTAAATTGCATTAATTTGGAGGTGACGCTGGATCCGCGTCTGTCTTTTGTTTTGACTGTGTTGACCCGCTCAGAAGCGGCTCACAAAAGTTTTGATAAAGAAGCCGCAACATTAAGCATTAATTAACAGTGTAATAATAGTTAAATAACCATTATTATGTATTACTTAACATTAATTAGCATATTAGTTAATGCATTAATAAACAAACTTACAGAAATACATGAAAAAGAAAGACAAACTTACAGAAATATTTTAAAAACAGACACAAACTTACAGAAATACATGAAAAAGAAACACAAACTTACAGAAATATATGAAAAAGAAACACAAACTTACAGAAATACATGAAAAAGAAACACAAACTTACAGAAATATATGAAAAAGAAACACAAACTTACAGAAATACATGAAAAAGAGACACAAACTTACAGAAATATATGAAAAAGAAACACAAACTTACAGAAATATTTTAAAAACAGACACAAACTTACAGAAATAAAGTAAAAAGAGACACAAACTTACAGAAATACAAGAAAAAGAAACACAAACTTACAGAAATATATGAAAAAGAAACACAAACTTACAGAAATATATGAAAAAGAAACACAAACTTACAGAAATATATAAAAAAGAAACACAAACTTACAGAAATATATCAAAAAGAAACACAAACTTACAGAAATATTTTAAAAACAGACACAAACTTACAGAAATAAAGTAAAAAGAGACACAAACTTACAGAAATACGTGAAAAAGAAACACAAACTTACAGAAATAAAGTAAAAAGAGACACAAACTTACAGAAATAAAGTAAAAAGAAACACAAACTTACAGAAATAAAGTAAAAAGAAACACAAACTTACAGAAATACATGAAAAAGAGACACAAACTTACAGAAATATTGGTAACACTTTACAATAAGGGTCCCTTAATTAACGTTAGTTAATGCATTATTAAGCATTAATTAACAGTGTAATAATAGTTAAATAACCATTATTATGTATTACTTAACATTAATTAGCATATTAGTTAATGCATTAATAAACAGTTAGTTAATGCATTATTAAGCATTAATTAACAGTGTAATAATAGTTAAATAACCATTATTATGTATTACTTAAAATTAATTAGCATATTAGTTAATGCATTAATAAACAGTTAGTTAATGCATTATTAAGCATTAATTAACAGTGTAATAATAGTTAAATAACCATTATTATGTATTACTTAACATTAATTAGCATATTAGTTAATGCATTAATAAACAAACTTACAGAAATACATGAAAAAGAAACACAAACTTACAGAAATACATGAAAAAGAGACACAAACTTACAGAAATATTGGTAACACTTTACAATAAGGGTCCCTTAATTAACGTTAGTTAATGCATTATTAAGCATTAATTAACAGTTTAATAATAGTTAAATAACCATTATTATGTATTACTTAACATCAATTAGCATATTAGTTAATGCATTAATAAACAGTTAGTTAATGCATTATTAAGCATTAATTAACAGTGTAATAATAGTTAAATAACCATTATTATGTATTACTTAACATTAATTAGCATATTAGTTAATGCATTAATAAAAAGTTAGTTAATGCATTATTAAGCATTAATTAACAGTTTAATAATAGTTAAATAACCATTATTATGTATTACTTAACATTAATTAGCATATTAGTTAATGCATTAATAAACAGTTAGTTAATGCATTATTAAGCATTAATTAAAAGTGTAATAATAGTTAAATAACCATTATTATGTATTACTTAACATTAATTAGCATATTAGTTAATGCATTAATAAACAAACTTACAGAAATACATGAAAAAGAAACACAAACTTACAGAAATACATGAAAAAGAAACAAACTTACAGAAATACAAAAAAAAGAGACACAAACTTATAGAAATACATGAAAAAGAGACACAAACTTACAGAAATATATGAAAAAGAAACACAAACTTACAGAAATACATGAAAAAGAAACACAAACTTACAGAAATATATGAAAAAGAAACACAAACTTACAGAAATAAAGTAAAAAGAGACACAAACTTACAGAAATACATGAAAAAGAAATACAAACTTACAGAAATACATGAAAAAGAAACACAAACTTACAGAAATACATGAAAAAGAGACACAAACTTACAGAAATACATGAAAAAGAGACACAAACTTACAGAAATACAGGAAAAAGAAACACAAACTTACAGAAATATATGAAAAAGAAACACAAACTTACAGAAATAAAGTAAAAAGAGACACAAACTTACAGAAATACATGAAAAAGAAACACAAACTTACAGAAATACATGAAAAAGAAACACGAACTTACAGAAATATATGAAAAAGAAACACAAACTTACAGAAATAAATTAAAAAGAAACACAAACTTACAGAAATAAAGTAAAAAGAAACACAAACTTACAGAAATACATGAAAAAGAGACACAAACTTACAGAAATATTGGTAACACTTTACAATAAGGGTCCCTTAATTAACGTTAGTTAATGCATTATTAAGCATTAATTAACAGTGTAATAATAGTTAAATAACCATTATTATGTATTACTTAACATTAATTAGCATATTAGTTAATGCATTAATAAACAGTTAGTTAATGCATTATTAAGCATTAATTAACAGTGTAATAATAGTTAAATAACCATTATTATGTATTACTTAACATTAATTAGCATATTAGTTAATGCATTAATAAAAAGTTAGTTAATGCATTATTAAGCATTAATTAACAGTGTAATAATAGTTAAATAACCATTATTATGTATTACTTAAAATTAATTAGCATATTAGTTAATGCATTAATAAACAGTTAGTTAATGCATTATTAAGCATTAATTAACAGTGTAATAATAGTTAAATAACCATTATTATGTATTACTTAACATTAATTAGCATATTAGTTAATGCATTAATAAACAAACTTACAGAAATACATGAAAAAGAAACACAAACTTACAGAAATACATGAAAAAGAGACACAAACTTACAGAAATATTGGTAACACTTTACAATAAGGGTCCCTTAATTAACGTTAGTTAATGCATTATTAAGCATTAATTAACAGTGTAATAATCGTTAAATAACCATTATTATGTATTACTTAACATTAATTAGCATATTAGTTAATGCATTAATAAACAGTTAGTTAATGCATTATTAAGCATTAATTAACAGTGTAATAATAGTTAAATAACCATTATTATGTATTACTTAAAATTAATTAGCATATTAGTTAATGCATTAATAAACAGTTAGTTAATGCATTATTAAGCATTAATTAACAGTGTAATAATAGTTAAATAACCATTATTATGTATTACTTAACATTAATTAGCATATTAGTTAATGCATTAATAAACAGTTAGTTAATGCATTATTAAGCATTAATTAAAAGTGTAATAATAGTTAAATAACCATTATTATGTATTACTTAACATTAATTAGCATATTAGTTAATGCATTAATAAACAAACTTACAGAAATACATGAAAAAGAAACACAAACTTACAGAAATACATGAAAAAGAAACAAACTTACAGAAATACAAGAAAAAGAGACACAAACTTATAGAAATACATGAAAAAGAGACACAAACTTACAGAAATATATGAAAAAGAAACACAAACTTACAGAAATACATGAAAAAGAAACACAAACTTACAGAAATATATGAAAAAGAAACACAAACTTACAGAAATAAAGTAAAAAGAGACACAAACTTACAGAAATACATGAAAAAGAAATACAAACTTACAGAAATACATGAAAAAGAAACACAAACTTACAGAAATACATGAAAAAGAGACACAAACTTACAGAAATACATGAAAAAGAGACACAAACTTACAGAAATACAGGAAAAAGAAACACAAACTTACAGAAATATATGAAAAAGAAACACAAACTTACAGAAATAAAGTAAAAAGAGACACAAACTTACAGAAATACATGAAAAAGAAACACAAACTTACAGAAATACATGAAAAAGAAACACGAACTTACAGAAATATATGAAAAAGAAACACAAACTTACAGAAATAAATTAAAAAGAAACACAAACTTACAGAAATAAAGTAAAAAGAAACACAAACTTACAGAAATACATGAAAAAGAGACACAAACTTACAGAAATATTGGTAACACTTTACAATAAGGGTCCCTTAATTAACGTTAGTTAATGCATTATTAAGCATTAATTAACAGTGTAATAATCGTTAAATAACCATTATTATGTATTACTTAACATTAATTAGCATATTAGTTAATGCATTAATAAACAGTTAGTTAATGCATTATTAAGCATTAATTAACAGTGTAATAATAGTTAAATAACCATTATTATGTATTACTTAAAATTAATTAGCATATTAGTTAATGCATTAATAAACAGTTAGTTAATGCATTATTAAGCATTAATTAACAGTGTAATAATAGTTAAATAACCATTATTATGTATTACTTAACATTAATTAGCATATTAGTTAATGCATTAATAAACAAACTTACAGAAATACATGAAAAAGAAACACAAACTTACAGAAATACATGAAAAAGAGACACAAACTTACAGAAATATTGGTAACACTTTACAATAAGGGTCCCTTAATTAACGTTAGTTAATGCATTATTAAGCATTAATTAACAGTTTAATAATAGTTAAATAACCATTATTATGTATTACTTAACATTAATTAGCATATTAGTTAATGCATTAATAAACAGTTAGTTAATGCATTATTAAGCATTAATTAACAGTTTAATAATAGTTAAATAACCATTATTATGTATTACTTAACATTAATTAGCATATTAGTTAATGCATTAATAAACAGTTAGTTAATGCATTATTAAGCATTAATTAAAAGTGTAATAATAGTTAAATAACCATTATTATGTATTACTTAACATTAATTAGCATATTAGTTAATGCATTAATAAACAAACTTACAGAAATACATGAAAAAGAAACACAAACTTACAGAAATACATGAAAAAGAAACAAACTTACAGAAATACAAGAAAAAGAGACACAAACTTATAGAAATACATGAAAAAGAGACACAAACTTACAGAAATATATGAAAAAGAAACACAAACTTACAGAAATACATGAAAAAGAAACACAAACTTACAGAAATATATGAAAAAGAAACACAAACTTACAGAAATATATGAAAAAGAAACAAACTTACAGAAATACATGAAAAAGAGACACAAACTTATAGAAATACATGAAAAGGAGACACAAACTTACAGAAATATATGAAAAAGAGACACAAACTTATAGAAATACATAAAAAGAGACACAAACTTACAGAAATACATGAAAAAGAGACACAAACTTACAGAAATACATGAAAAAGAGACACAAACTTACAGAAATACAAGAAAAAGAAACAAACTTACAGAAATATATGAAAAAGAGACACAAACTTATAGAAATACATAAAAAGAGACACAAACTTATAGAAATACATGAAAAAGAGACACAAACTTACAGAAATATATGAAAAAGAGACACAAACTTACAGAAATACATGAAAAAGAGACACAAACTTACAGAAATATTTGAAAAAGAAACAAACTTACAGAAATATATGAAAAAGAAACACAAACTTACAGAATTACATGAAAAAGAAACACAAACTTACAGAAATATATGAAAAAGAAACAAACTTACAGAAATACATGAAAAAGAGACACAAACTTATAGAAATACATGAAAAAGAGACAAACGTACAGAAATATATGAAAAAGAGACACAAACTTATAGAAATACATGAAAAAGAGACAAACGTACAGAAATATATGAAAAAGAAACACAAACTTACAGAAATACATGAAAAAGAGACACAAACTTACAGAAATATTTTAAAAAGAAACACAAACTTACAGAAATAAAGTAAAAAGAGACACAAACTTACAGAAATAAAGTAAAAAGAAACACAAACTTACAGAAATACATGAAAAAGAGAAACAAACTTACAGAAATATTGGTAACACTTTACAATAAGGGTCCCTTAATTAACGTTAGTTAATGCATTATTAAGCATTAATTAACAGTTTAATAATAGTTAAATAACCATTATTATGTATTACTTAACATTAATTAGCATATTAGTTAATGCATTAATAAACAGTTAGTTAATGCATTATTAAGCATTAATTAACAGTGTAATAATAGTTAAATAACCATTATTATGTATTACTTAACATTAATTAGCATATTAGTTAATGCATTAATAAAAAGTTAGTTAATGCATTATTAAGCATTAATTAACAGTTTAATAATAGTTAAATAACCATTATTATGTATTACTTAACATTAATTAGCATATTAGTTAATGCATTAATAAACAGTTAGTTAATGCATTATTAAGCATTAATTAAAAGTGTAATAATAGTTAAATAACCATTATTATGTATTACTTAACATTAATTAGCATATTAGTTAATGCATTAATAAACAAACTTACAGAAATACATGAAAAAGAAACAAACTTACAGAAATACAAGAAAAAGAGACACAAACTTATAGAAATACATGAAAAAGAGACACAAACTTACAGAAATATATGAAAAAGAAACACAAACTTACAGAAATACATGAAAAAGAAACACAAACTTACAGAAATATATGAAAAAGAAACACAAACTTACAGAAATAAAGTAAAAAGAGACACAAACTTACAGAAATACATGAAAAAGAAATACAAACTTACAGAAATACATGAAAAAGAAACACAAACTTACAGAAATACATGAAAAAGAGACACAAACTTACAGAAATACATGAAAAAGAGACACAAACTTACAGAAATACAGGAAAAAGAAACACAAACTTACAGAAATATATGAAAAAGAAACACAAACTTACAGAAATAAAGTAAAAAGAGACACAAACTTACAGAAATACATGAAAAAGAAACACAAACTTACAGAAATACATGAAAAAGAAACACGAACTTACAGAAATATATGAAAAAGAAACACAAACTTACAGAAATAAATTAAAAAGAAACACAAACTTACAGAAATAAAGTAAAAAGAAACACAAACTTACAGAAATACATGAAAAAGAGACACAAACTTACAGAAATATTGGTAACACTTTACAATAAGGGTCCCTTAATTAACGTTAGTTAATGCATTATTAAGCATTAATTAACAGTGTAATAATAGTTAAATAACCATTATTATGTATTACTTAACATTAATTAGCATATTAGTTAATGCATTAATAAACAGTTAGTTAATGCATTATTAAGCATTAATTAACAGTGTAATAATAGTTAAATAACCATTATTATGTATTACTTAACATTAATTAGCATATTAGTTAATGCATTAATAAAAAGTTAGTTAATGCATTATTAAGCATTAATTAACAGTGTAATAATAGTTAAATAACCATTATTATGTATTACTTAAAATTAATTAGCATATTAGTTAATGCATTAATAAACAGTTAGTTAATGCATTATTAAGCATTAATTAACAGTGTAATAATAGTTAAATAACCATTATTATGTATTACTTAACATTAATTAGCATATTAGTTAATGCATTAATAAACAAACTTACAGAAATACATGAAAAAGAAACACAAACTTACAGAAATACATGAAAAAGAGACACAAACTTACAGAAATATTGGTAACACTTTACAATAAGGGTCCCTTAATTAACGTTAGTTAATGCATTATTAAGCATTAATTAACAGTGTAATAATCGTTAAATAACCATTATTATGTATTACTTAACATTAATTAGCATATTAGTTAATGCATTAATAAACAGTTAGTTAATGCATTATTAAGCATTAATTAACAGTGTAATAATAGTTAAATAACCATTATTATGTATTACTTAAAATTAATTAGCATATTAGTTAATGCATTAATAAACAGTTAGTTAATGCATTATTAAGCATTAATTAACAGTGTAATAATAGTTAAATAACCATTATTATGTATTACTTAACATTAATTAGCATATTAGTTAATGCATTAATAAACAGTTAGTTAATGCATTATTAAGCATTAATTAAAAGTGTAATAATAGTTAAATAACCATTATTATGTATTACTTAACATTAATTAGCATATTAGTTAATGCATTAATAAACAAACTTACAGAAATACATGAAAAAGAAACACAAACTTACAGAAATACATGAAAAAGAAACAAACTTACAGAAATACAAGAAAAAGAGACACAAACTTATAGAAATACATGAAAAAGAGACACAAACTTACAGAAATATATGAAAAAGAAACACAAACTTACAGAAATACATGAAAAAGAAACACAAACTTACAGAAATATATGAAAAAGAAACACAAACTTACAGAAATAAAGTAAAAAGAGACACAAACTTACAGAAATACATGAAAAAGAAATACAAACTTACAGAAATACATGAAAAAGAAACACAAACTTACAGAAATACATGAAAAAGAGACACAAACTTACAGAAATACATGAAAAAGAGACACAAACTTACAGAAATACAGGAAAAAGAAACACAAACTTACAGAAATATATGAAAAAGAAACACAAACTTACAGAAATAAAGTAAAAAGAGACACAAACTTACAGAAATACATGAAAAAGAAACACAAACTTACAGAAATACATGAAAAAGAAACACGAACTTACAGAAATATATGAAAAAGAAACACAAACTTACAGAAATAAATTAAAAAGAAACACAAACTTACAGAAATAAAGTAAAAAGAAACACAAACTTACAGAAATACATGAAAAAGAGACACAAACTTACAGAAATATTGGTAACACTTTACAATAAGGGTCCCTTAATTAACGTTAGTTAATGCATTATTAAGCATTAATTAACAGTGTAATAATAGTTAAATAACCATTATTATGTATTACTTAACATTAATTAGCATATTAGTTAATGCATTAATAAACAAACTTACAGAAATACATGAAAAAGAAACACAAACTTACAGAAATATTGGTAACACTTTACAATAAGGGTCCCTTAATTAACGTTAGTTAATGCATTATTAAGCATTAATTAACAGTGTAATAATAGTTAAATAACCATTATTATGTATTACTTAACATTAATTAGCATATTAGTTAATGCATTAATAAACAGTTAGTTAATGCATTATTAAGCATTAATTAACAGTGTAATAATAGTTAAATAACCATTATTATGTATTACTTAACATTAATTAGCATATTAGTTAATGCATTAATAAAAAGTTAGTTAATGCATTATTAAGCATTAATTAACAGTTTAATAATAGTTAAATAACCATTATTATGTATTACTTAACATTAATTAGCATATTAGTTAATGCATTAATTAACAGTTAGTTAATGCATTATTAAGCATTAATTAAAAGTGTAATAATAGTTAAATAACCATTATTATGTATTACTTAACATTAATTAGCATATTAGTTAATGCATTAATAAACAAACTTACAGAAATACATGAAAAAGAAACACAAACTTACAGAAATACATGAAAAAGAAACAAACTTACAGAAATACAAGAAAAAGAGACACAAACTTATAGAAATACATGAAAAAGAGACACAAACTTACAGAAATATATGAAAAAGAAACACAAACTTACAGAAATACATGAAAAAGAAACACAAACTTACAGAAATATATGAAAAAGAAACACAAACTTACAGAAATAAAGTAAAAAGAGACACAAACTTACAGAAATACATGAAAAAGAAATACAAACTTACAGAAATACATGAAAAAGAAACACAAACTTACAGAAATACATGAAAAAGAGACACAAACTTACAGAAATACATGAAAAAGAGACACAAACTTACAGAAATACAGGAAAAAGAAACACAAACTTACAGAAATATATGAAAAAGAAACACAAACTTACAGAAATAAAGTAAAAAGAGACACAAACTTACAGAAATACATGAAAAAGAAACACAAACTTACAGAAATACATGAAAAAGAAACACGAACTTACAGAAATACATGAAAAAGAGACACAAACTTACAGAAATATTGGTAACACTTTACAATAAGGGTTCCTTAATTAACGTTAGTTAATGCATTATTAAGCATTAATTAACAGTGTAATAATAGTTAAATAACCATTATTATGTATTACTTAACATTAATTAGCATATTAGTTAATGCATTAATAAACAGTTAGTTAATGCATTATTAAGCATTAATTAACAGTGTAATAATAGTTAAATAACCATTATTATGTATTACTTAAAATTAATTAGCATATTAGTTAATGCATTAATAAACAGTTAGTTAATGCATTATTAAGCATTAATTAACAGTGTAATAATAGTTAAATAACCATTATTATGTATTACTTAACATTAATTAGCATATTAGTTAATGCATTAATAAACAAACTTACAGAAATACATGAAAAAGAAACACAAACTTACAGAAATATTGGTAACACTTTACAATAAGGGTCCCTTAATTAACGTTAGTTAATGCATTATTAAGCATTAATTAACAGTTTAATAATAGTTAAATAACCATTATTATGTATTACTTAACATTAATTAGCATATTAGTTAATGCATTAATAAACAAACTTACAGAAATACATGAAAAAGAGACACAAACTTACAGAAATATTGGTAACACTTTACAATAAGGGTCCCTTAATTAACGTTAGTTAATGCATTATTAAGCATTAATTAACAGTTTAATAATAGTTAAATAACCATTATTATGTATTACTTAACATTAATTAGCATATTAGTTAATGCATTAATAAACAGTTAGTTAATGCATTATTAAGCATTAATTAACAGTGTAATAATAGTTAAATAACCATTATTATGTATTACTTAACATTAATTAGCATATTAGTTAATGCATTAATAAAAAGTTAGTTAATGCATTATTAAGCATTAATTAACAGTTTAATAATAGTTAAATAACCATTATTATGTATTACTTAACATTAATTAGCATATTAGTTAATGCATTAATAAAAAGTTAGTTAATGCATTATTAAGCATTAATTAACAGTTTAATAATAGTTAAATAACCATTATTATGTATTACTTAACATTAATTAGCATATTAGTTAATGCATTAATAAACAAACTTACAGAAATACATGAAAAAGAAACACAAACTTACAGAAATACATGAAAAAGAAACACAAACTTACAGAAATACATGAAAAAGAAACAAACTTACAGAAATACAAGAAAAAGAGACACAAACTTATAGAAATACATGAAAAAGAGACACAAACTTACAGAAATATATGAAAAAGAAACACAAACTTACAGAAATACATGAAAAAGAAACACAAACTTACAGAAATATATGAAAAAGAAACACAAACTTACAGAAATATATGAAAAAGAAACAAACTTACAGAAATACATGAAAAAGAGACACAAACTTATAGAAATACATGAAAAGGAGACACAAACTTACAGAAATATATGAAAAAGAGACACAAACTTATAGAAATACATAAAAAGAGACACAAACTTACAGAAATACATGAAAAAGAGACACAAACTTACAGAAATACATGAAAAAGAGACACAAACTTACAGAAATACAAGAAAAAGAGACACAAACTTACAGAAATACAGGAAAAAGAAACACAAACTTACAGAAATATATGAAAAAGAAACACAAACTTACAGAAATAAAGTAAAAAGAGACACAAACTTACAGAAATACATGAAAAAGAAACACAAACTTACAGAAATACATGAAAAAGAAACACGAACTTACAGAAATACATGAAAAAGAGACACAAACTTACAGAAATATTGGTAACACTTTACAATAAGGGTCCCTTAATTAACGTTAGTTAATGCATTATTAAGCATTAATTAACAGTGTAATAATAGTTAAATAACCATTATTATGTATTACTTAACATTAATTAGCATATTAGTTAATGCATTAATAAACAGTTAGTTAATGCATTATTAAGCATTAATTAACAGTGTAATAATAGTTAAATAACCATTATTATGTATTACTTAAAATTAATTAGCATATTAGTTAATGCATTAATAAACAGTTAGTTAATGCATTATTAAGCATTAATTAACAGTGTAATAATAGTTAAATAACCATTATTATGTATTACTTAACATTAATTAGCATATTAGTTAATGCATTAATAAACAAACTTACAGAAATACATGAAAAAGAAACACAAACTTACAGAAATACATGAAAAAGAGACACAAACTTACAGAAATATTGGTAACACTTTACAATAAGGGTCCCTTAATTAACGTTAGTTAATGCATTATTAAGCATTAATTAACAGTTTAATAATAGTTAAATAACCATTATTATGTATTACTTAACATTAATTAGCATATTAGTTAATGCATTAATAAACAGTTAGTTAATGCATTATTAAGCATTAATTAACAGTGTAATAATAGTTAAATAACCATTATTATGTATTACTTAACATTAATTAGCATATTAGTTAATGCATTAATAAAAAGTTAGTTAATGCATTATTAAGCATTAATTAACAGTTTAATAATAGTTAAATAACCATTATTATGTATTACTTAACATTAATTAGCATATTAGTTAATGCATTAATAAAAAGTTAGTTAATGCATTATTAAGCATTAATTAACAGTTTAATAATAGTTAAATAACCATTATTATGTATTACTTAACATTAATTAGCATATTAGTTAATGCATTAATAAACAAACTTACAGAAATACATGAAAAAGAAACACAAACTTACAGAAATACATGAAAAAGAAACACAAACTTACAGAAATACATGAAAAAGAAACAAACTTACAGAAATACAAGAAAAAGAGACACAAACTTATAGAAATACATGAAAAAGAGACACAAACTTACAGAAATATATGAAAAAGAAACACAAACTTACAGAAATACATGAAAAAGAAACACAAACTTACAGAAATATATGAAAAAGAAACACAAACTTACAGAAATATATGAAAAAGAAACAAACTTACAGAAATACATGAAAAAGAGACACAAACTTATAGAAATACATGAAAAGGAGACACAAACTTACAGAAATATATGAAAAAGAGACACAAACTTATAGAAATACATAAAAAGAGACACAAACTTACAGAAATACATGAAAAAGAGACACAAACTTACAGAAATACATGAAAAAGAGACACAAACTTACAGAAATACAAGAAAAAGAGACACAAACTTACAGAAATACATGAAAAAGAGACACAAACTTACAGAAATATTTGAAAAAGAAACAAACTTACAGAAATATATGAAAAAGAAACACAAACTTACAGAAATACATGAAAAAGAAACACAAACTTACAGAAATATATGAAAAAGAAACAAACTTACAGAAATACATGAAAAAGAGACACAAACTTATAGAAATACATGAAAAAGAGACAAACGTACAGAAATATATGAAAAAGAGACACAAACTTATAGAAATACATGAAAAAGAGACAAACGTACAGAAATATATGAAAAAGAAACACAAACTTACAGAAATACATGAAAAAGAGACACAAACTTACAGAAATATTTTAAAAAGAAACACAAACTTACAGAAATAAAGTAAAAAGAGACACAAACTTACAGAAATAAAGTAAAAAGAAACACAAACTTACAGAAATACATGAAAAAGAGAAACAAACTTACAGAAATATTGGTAACACTTTACAATAAGGGTCCCTTAATTAACGTTAGTTAATGCATTATTAAGCATTAATTAACAGTTTAATAATAGTTAAATAACCATTATTATGTATTTCTTAACATTAATTAGCATATTGGTTAATGCATTAATAAACAGTTAGTTAATGCATTATTAAGCATTAATTAACAGTGTAATAATAGTTAAATAACCATTATTATGTATTACTTAACATTAATTAGCATATTAGTTAATGCATTAATAAAAAGTTAGTTAATGCATTATTAAGCATTAATTAACAGTTTAATAATAGTTAAATAACCATTATTATGTATTACTTAACATTAATTAGCATATTAGTTAATGCATTAATAAACAGTTAGTTAATGCATTATTAAGCATTAATTAAAAGTGTAATAATAGTTAAATAACCATTATTATGTATTACTTAACATTAATTAGCATATTAGTTAATGCATTAATAAACAAACTTACAGAAATACATGAAAAAGAAACACAAACTTACAGAAATACATGAAAAAGAAACAAACTTACAGAAATACAAGAAAAAGAGACACAAACTTATAGAAATACATGAAAAAGAGACACAAACTTACAGAAATATATGAAAAAGAAACACAAACTTACAGAAATACATGAAAAAGAAACACAAACTTACAGAAATATATGAAAAAGAAACACAAACTTACAGAAATATATGAAAAAGAAACAAACTTACAGAAATACATGAAAAAGAGACACAAACTTATAGAAATACATGAAAAGGAGACACAAACTTACAGAAATATATGAAAAAGAGACACAAACTTATAGAAATACATAAAAAGAGACACAAACTTACAGAAATACATGAAAAAGAGACACAAACTTACAGAAATACATGAAAAAGAGACACAAACTTACAGAAATACAAGAAAAAGAGACACAAACTTACAGAAATACATGAAAAAGAAACACAAACTTACAGAAATATTTGAAAAAGAAACAAACTTACAGAAATATATGAAAAAGAAACACAAACTTACAGAAATACATGAAAAAGAAACACAAACTTACAGAAATATATGAAAAAGAGACACAAACTTACAGAAATACATGAAAAAGAGACACAAACTTACAGAAATATTTTAAAAAGAAACACAAACTTACAGAAATATATGAAAAAGAAACACAAACTTATAGAAATACATGAAAAAGAGACACAAACTTACAGAAATACATGAAAAAGAGACACAAACTTACAGAAATATTTTAAAAAGAAACACAAACTTACAGAAATAAAGTAAAAAGAGACACAAACTTACAGAAATAAAGTAAAAAGAAACACAAACTTACAGAAATACATGAAAAAGAGAAACAAACTTACAGAAATATTGGTAACACTTTACAATAAGGGTCCCTTAATTAACGTTAGTTAATGCATTATTAAGCATTAATTAACAGTGTAATAATAGTTAAATAACCATTATTATGTATTACTTAACATTAATTAGCATATTAGTTAATGCATTAATAAACAGTTAGTTAATGCATTATTAAGCATTAATTAACAGTGTAATAATAGTTAAATAACCATTATTATGTATTACTTAAAATTAATTAGCATATTAGTTAATGCATTAATAAACAGTTAGTTAATGCATTATTAAGCATTAATTAACAGTGTAATAATAGTTAAATAACCATTATTATGTATTACTTAACATTAATTAGCATATTAGTTAATGCATTAATAAACAAACTTACAGAAATACATGAAAAAGAAACACAAACTTACAGAAATACATGAAAAAGAGACACAAACTTACAGAAATATTGGTAACACTTTACAATAAGGGTCCCTTAATTAACGTTAGTTAATGCATTATTAAGCATTAATTAACAGTGTAATAATCGTTAAATAACCATTATTATGTATTACTTAACATTAATTAGCATATTAGTTAATGCATTAATAAACAGTTAGTTAATGCATTATTAAGCATTAATTAACAGTGTAATAATAGTTAAATAACCATTATTATGTATTACTTAAAATTAATTAGCATATTAGTTAATGCATTAATAAACAGTTAGTTAATGCATTATTAAGCATTAATTAACAGTGTAATAATAGTTAAATAACCATTATTATGTATTACTTAACATTAATTAGCATATTAGTTAATGCATTAATAAACAGTTAGTTAATGCATTATTAAGCATTAATTAAAAGTGTAATAATAGTTAAATAACCATTATTATGTATTACTTAACATTAATTAGCATATTAGTTAATGCATTAATAAACAAACTTACAGAAATACATGAAAAAGAAACACAAACTTACAGAAATACATGAAAAAGAAACAAACTTACAGAAATACAAGAAAAAGAGACACAAACTTATAGAAATACATGAAAAAGAGACACAAACTTACAGAAATATATGAAAAAGAAACACAAACTTACAGAAATACATGAAAAAGAAACACAAACTTACAGAAATATATGAAAAAGAAACACAAACTTACAGAAATAAAGTAAAAAGAGACACAAACTTACAGAAATACATGAAAAAGAAATACAAACTTACAGAAATACATGAAAAAGAAACACAAACTTACAGAAATACATGAAAAAGAGACACAAACTTACAGAAATACATGAAAAAGAGACACAAACTTACAGAAATACAGGAAAAAGAAACACAAACTTACAGAAATATATGAAAAAGAAACACAAACTTACAGAAATAAAGTAAAAAGAGACACAAACTTACAGAAATACATGAAAAAGAAACACAAACTTACAGAAATACATGAAAAAGAAACACGAACTTACAGAAATATATGAAAAAGAAACACAAACTTACAGAAATAAATTAAAAAGAAACACAAACTTACAGAAATAAAGTAAAAAGAAACACAAACTTACAGAAATACATGAAAAAGAGACACAAACTTACAGAAATATTGGTAACACTTTACAATAAGGGTCCCTTAATTAACGTTAGTTAATGCATTATTAAGCATTAATTAACAGTGTAATAATAGTTAAATAACCATTATTATGTATTACTTAACATTAATTAGCATATTAGTTAATGCATTAATAAACAAACTTACAGAAATACATGAAAAAGAAACACAAACTTACAGAAATATTGGTAACACTTTACAATAAGGGTCCCTTAATTAACGTTAGTTAATGCATTATTAAGCATTAATTAACAGTGTAATAATAGTTAAATAACCATTATTATGTATTACTTAACATTAATTAGCATATTAGTTAATGCATTAATAAACAGTTAGTTAATGCATTATTAAGCATTAATTAACAGTGTAATAATAGTTAAATAACCATTATTATGTATTACTTAACATTAATTAGCATATTAGTTAATGCATTAATAAAAAGTTAGTTAATGCATTATTAAGCATTAATTAACAGTTTAATAATAGTTAAATAACCATTATTATGTATTACTTAACATTAATTAGCATATTAGTTAATGCATTAATTAACAGTTAGTTAATGCATTATTAAGCATTAATTAAAAGTGTAATAATAGTTAAATAACCATTATTATGTATTACTTAACATTAATTAGCATATTAGTTAATGCATTAATAAACAAACTTACAGAAATACATGAAAAAGAAACACAAACTTACAGAAATACATGAAAAAGAAACAAACTTACAGAAATACAAGAAAAAGAGACACAAACTTATAGAAATACATGAAAAAGAGACACAAACTTACAGAAATATATGAAAAAGAAACACAAACTTACAGAAATACATGAAAAAGAAACACAAACTTACAGAAATATATGAAAAAGAAACACAAACTTACAGAAATAAAGTAAAAAGAGACACAAACTTACAGAAATACATGAAAAAGAAATACAAACTTACAGAAATACATGAAAAAGAAACACAAACTTACAGAAATACATGAAAAAGAGACACAAACTTACAGAAATACATGAAAAAGAGACACAAACTTACAGAAATACAGGAAAAAGAAACACAAACTTACAGAAATATATGAAAAAGAAACACAAACTTATAGAAATACATGAAAAAGAGACACAAACTTACAGAAATACATGAAAAAGAAACACAAACTTACAGAAATAAAGTAAAAAGAAACACAAACTTACAGAAATATTGGTAACACTTTACAATAAGGGTCCCTTAATTAACGTTAGTTAATGCATTATTAAGCATTAATTAACAGTTTAATAATAGTTAAATAACCATTATTATGTATTACTTAACATTAATTAGCATATTAGTTAATGCATTAATAAACAGTTAGTTAATGCATTATTAAGCATTAATTAACAGTTTAATAATAGTTAAATAACCATTATTATGTATTACTTAACATTAATTAGCATATTAGTTAATGCATTAATAAACAGTTAGTTAATGCATTATTAAGCATTAATTAACAGTTTAATAATAGTTAAATAACCATTATTATGTATTACTTAACATTAATTAGCATATTAGTTAATGCATTAATAAACAGTTAGTTAATGCATTATTAAGCATTAATTAACAGTGTAATAATAGTTAAATAACCATTATTATGTATTACTTAACATTAATTAGCATATTAGTTAATGCATTAATAAACAGTTAATTAATGCATTATTAAGCATTAATTAACAGTGTAATAATAGTTAAATAACCATTATTATGTATTACTTAACATTAATTAGAATATTAGTTAATGCATTGTTAAACAAACTTACAGAAATACATGAAAAAGTAACACAAACTTACAGAAATAAAGTAAAAAGAGACACAAACTTACAGAAATAAAGTAAAAAGAGACACAAACTTACAGAAATGAAGTAAAAAGAGACACAAACTTACAGAAATATTGGTAACACTTTACAATAAGGGTCCCTTAATTAACGTTAGTTAATGCATTATTAAGCATTCATTAACAGTTTAATAATAGTTAAATAACCATTATTATGTATTACTTAAAATTAATTAGCATATTAGTTAATGCATTAATAAACAGTTAGTTAATGCATTATTAAGCATTAATTAACAGTTTAATAATAGTTAAATAACCATTATTATGTATTACTTAACATTAATTAGCATATTAGTTAATGCATTAATAAACAGTTAGTTAATGCATTATTAAGCATTAATTAACAGTTTAATAATAGTTAAATAACCATTATTATGTATTACTTAACATTAATTAGCATATTAGTTAATGCATTAATAAACAGTTAGTTAATGCATTATTAAGCATTAATTAACAGTTTAATAATAGTTAAATAACCATTATTATGTATTACTTAACATTAATTAGCATATTAGTTAATGCATTAATAAACAGTTAGTTAATGCATTATTAAGCATTAATTAACAGTTTAATAATAGTTAAATAACCATTATTATGTATTACTTAACATTAATTAGCATATTAGTTAATGCATTAATAAACAGTTAGTTAATGCATTATTAAGCATTAATTAACAGTTTAATAATAGTTAAATAACCATTATTATGTATTACTTAACATTAATTAGCATATTAGTTAATGCATTAATAAACAGTTAATTAATGCATTATTAAGCATTAATTAACAGTGTAATAATAGTTAAATAACCATTATTATGTATTACTTAACATTAATTAGCATATTAGTTAATGCATTAATAAACAGTTAATTAATGCATTATTAAGCATTAATTAACAGTGTAATAATAGTTAAATAACCATTATTATGTATTACTTAACATTAATTAGAATATTAGTTAATGCATTGTTAAACAAACTTACAGAAATACATGAAAAAGAAACACAAACTTACAGAAATAAAGTAAAAAGAGACACAAACTTACAGAAATACATGAAAAAGAGACACAAACTTACAGAAATAAAGTAAAAAGAGACACAAACTTACAGAAATAAAGTAAAAAGAGACACAAACTTACAGAAATGAAGTAAAAAGAGACACAAACTTACAGAAATATTGGTAACACTTTACAATAAGGGTCCCTTAATTAACGTTAGTTAATGCATTATTAAGCATTAATTAACAGTTTAGTAATAGTTAAATAACCATTATTATGTATTACTTAAAATTAATTAGCATATTAGTTAATGCATTAATAAACAGTTAGTTAATGCATTATTAAGCATTAATTAACAGTTTAATAATAGTTAAATAACCATTATTATGTATTACTTAACATTAATTAGCATATTAGTTAATGCATTAATAAACAGTTAGTTAATGCATTATTAAGCATTAATTAACAGTGTAATAATAGTTAAATAACCATTATTATGTATTACTTAACATTAATTAGCATATTAGTTAATGCATTAATAAACAGTTAATTAATGCATTATTAAGCATTAATTAACAGTTTAATAATAGTTAAATAACCATTATTATGTATTACTTAACATTAATTAGCATATTAGTTAATGAATTAATAAACAGTTAATTAATGCATTATTAAGCATTAATTAACAGTGTAATAATAGTTAAATAACCATTATTATGTATTACTTAACATTAATTAGCATATTAGTTAATGCATTAATAAACAGTTAATTAATGCATTATTAAGCATTAATTAACAGTGTAATAATAGTTAAATAACCATTATTATGTATTACTTAACATTAATTAGAATATTAGTTAATGCATTGTTAAACAAACTTACAGAAATACATGAAAAAGAAACACAAACTTACAGAAATAAAGTAAAAAGAGACACAAACTTACAGAAATACATGAAAAAGAAACACAAACTTACAGAAATAAAGTAAAAAGAGACACAAACATACAGAAATACATGAAAAAGAGACACAAACTTAAAGAAATACATGAAAAAGAAACACAAACTTACAGAAATACATGAAAAAGAAACACAAACTTACAGAAATAAATGAAAAAGAGACACAAACTTACAGAAATACATGAAAAAGAAACACAAACTTACAGAAATATATGAAAAAGAGACACAAACTTGTAGAAATACATGAAAAAGAGACACAAACTTACAGAAATACATGAAAAAGAAACACAAACTTATAGAAATACATGAAAAAGAAACACAAACTTACAGAAATACATGAAAAAGAAACACAAACTTACAGAAATACATGAAAAAGAAACACAAACTTACAGAAATACATGAAAAAGAGACACAAACTTGTAGAAATACATGAAAAAGAAACACAAACTTACAGAAATACGTGAAAATAAAACACAAACTTACAGAAATACATGAAAAAGAGACACAAAGCTATAGAAATACATGAAAAAGAAACACAAACTTACAGAAATACATGAAAAAGAGACACAAACTTACAGAAATATATGAAAAAGAAACAAACTTACAAAAATATATGAAAAAGAAACAAACTTATAGAAATACAAGAAAAAGAAACACAAACTTACAGAAATACAAGAAAAAGAAACACAAACTTACAGAAATATATGAAAAAGAAACAAACTTATAGAAATACAAGAAAAAGAAACACAAACTTACAGAAATACATGAAAAAGAAACACAAACTTACAGAAATATATGAAAAAGAGACACAAACTTATAGAAATACATGAAAAAGAGACACAAACTTATAGAAATACATGAAAAAGAAACACAAACTTACAGAAATACATGAAAAAGAGACACAAACTTATAGAAATACATGAAAAAGAGACACAAACTTATAGAAATACATGAAAAAGAAACACAAACTTATAGAAATACATGAAAAAGAGACACAAACTTATAGAAATACGTGAAAAAGAGACACAAACTTACAGAAATACATGAAAAAGAAACACAAACTTATAGAAATACATGAAAAAGAGACACAAACTTACAGAAATACATGAAAAAGAAACACAAACTTACAGAAATACATGAAAAAGAGACACAAACTTATAGAAATACATGAAAAAGAGACACAAACTTATAGAAATACATGAAAAAGAAACACAAACTTACAGAAATACATGAAAAAGAGACACAAACTTATAGAAATACATGAAAAAGAAACACAAACTTACAGAAATACATGAAAAAGAAACACAAACTTACAGAAATACATGAAAAAGAAACACAAACTTATAGAAATACATGAAAAAGAGACACAAACTTATAGAAATACGTGAAAAAGAGACACAAACTTACAGAAATACATGAAAAAGAAACACAAACTTATAGAAATACATGAAAAAGAGACACAAACTTACAGAAATACATGAAAAAGAAACACAAACTTACAGAAATAAAGTAAAAAGAGACACAAACTTGCAGAAATAAAGTAAAAAGAGACACAAACTTACAGAAATACATGAAAAAGAAACACAAACTTACAGAAATAAAGTAAAAAGAAACACAAACTTACAGAAATAAAGTAAAAAGAGACTCAAACTTACAGAAATACATGAAAAAGAGACACAAACTTACAGAAATACATGAAAAAGAGACACAAACTTACAGAAATACATGAAAAAGAGACACAAACTTACAGAAATATATGAAAAAGAAACACAAACTTACAGAAATAAAGTAAAAAGAGACACAAACTTACAGAAATAAAGTAAAAAGAGACACAAACTTACAGAAATATATGAAAAAGAAACAAACTTACAGAAATACATGAAAAAGAAACACAAACTTACAGAAATAAAGTAAAAAGAGACACAAACTTACAGAAATAAAGTAAAAAGAGACACAAACTTACAGAAATACATGAAAAAGAGACACAAACTTACAGAAATATTGGTAACACTTTACAATAAGGGACCCTTAATTAACGTTAGTTAATGCATTATTAAGCATTAATTAACAGTTTAATAATAGTTAAATAACCATTATTATGTATTACTTAACATTAATTAGCATATTAGTTAATGCATTAATAAACAGTTAGTTAATGCATTATTAAGCATTAATTAACAGTGTAATAATAGTTAAATAACCATTATTATGTATTACTTAACATTAATTAGCATATTAGTTAATGCATTAATAAACAGTTAATTAATGCATTATTAAGCATTAATTAACAGTTTAATAATAGTTAAATAACCATTATTATGTATTACTTAACATTAATTAGCATATTAGTTAATGCATTAATAAACAGTTAATTAATGCATTATTAAGCATTAATTAACAGTGTAATAATAGTTAAATAACCATTATTATGTATTACTTAACATTAATTAGCATATTAGTTAATGCATTAATAAACTGTTAGTTAATGCATTATTAAGCATTAATTAACAGTGTAATAATAGTTAAATAACCATTATTATGTATTACTTAACATTAATTAGAATATTAGTTAATGCATTGTTAAACAAACTTACAGAAATACATGAAAAAGAAACACAAACTTACAGAAATAAAGTAAAAAGAGACACAAACTTACAGAAATACATGAAAAAGAAACACAAACTTACAGAAATAAAGTAAAAAGAGACACAAACTTACAGAAATAAAGTAAAAAGAGACACAAACTTACAGAAATACATGAAAAAGAGACACAAACTTACAGAAATACATGAAAAAGAAACACAAACTTACAGAAATACATGAAAAAGAAACACAAACTTATAGAAATACATGAAAAAGAGACACAAACTTATAGAAATACGTGAAAAAGAGACACAAACTTACAGAAATACATGAAAAAGAAACACAAACTTACAGAAATACATGAAAAAGAAACACAAACTTATAGAAATACATGAAAAAGAGACACAAACTTACAGAAATACATGAAAAAGAAACACAAACTTACAGAAATAAAGTAAAAAGAAACACAAACTTACAGAAATATTGGTAACACTTTACAATAAGGGTCCCTTAATTAACGTTAGTTAATGCATTATTAAGCATTAATTAACAGTTTAATAATAGTTAAATAACCATTATTATGTATTACTTAAAATTAATTAGCATATTAGTTAATGCATTAATAAACAGTTAGTTAATGCATTATTAAGCATTAATTAACAGTTTAATAATAGTTAAATAACCATTATTATGTATTACTTAACATTAATTAGCATATTAGTTAATGCATTAATAAACAGTTAGTTAATGCATTATTAAGCATTAATTAACAGTTTAATAATAGTTAAATAACCATTATTATGTATTACTTAACATTAATTAGCATATTAGTTAATGCATTAATAAACAGTTAGTTAATGCATTATTAAGCATTAATTAACAGTTTAATAATAGTTAAATAACCATTATTATGTATTACTTAACATTAATTAGCATATTAGTTAATGCATTAATAAACAGTTAGTTAATGCATTATTAAGCATTAATTAACAGTGTAATAATAGTTAAATAACCATTATTATGTATTACTTAACATTAATTAGCATATTAGTTAATGCATTAATAAACAGTTAATTAATGCATTATTAAGCATTAATTAACAGTGTAATAATAGTTAAATAACCATTATTATGTATTACTTAACATTAATTAGCATATTAGTTAATGCATTAATAAACAGTTAATTAATGCATTATTAAGCATTAATTAACAGTGTAATAATAGTTAAATAACCATTATTATGTATTACTTAACATTAATTAGAATATTAGTTAATGCATTGTTAAACAAACTTACAGAAATACATGAAAAAGAAACACAAACTTACAGAAATAAAGTAAAAAGAGACACAAACTTACAGAAATAAAGTAAAAAGAGACACAAACTTACAGAAATAAAGTAAAAAGAGACACAAACTTACAGAAATGAAGTAAAAAGAGACACAAACTTACAGAAATATTGGTAACACTTTACAATAAGGGTCCCTTAATTAACGTTAGTTAATGCATTATTAAGCATTAATTAACAGTTTAGTAATAGTTAAATAACCATTATTATGTATTACTTAAAATTAATTAGCATATTAGTTAATGCATTAATAAACAGTTAGTTAATGCATTATTAAGCATTAATTAACAGTTTAATAATAGTTAAATAACCATTATTATGTATTACTTAACATTAATTAGCATATTAGTTAATGCATTAATAAACAGTTAGTTAATGCATTATTAAGCATTAATTAACAGTGTAATAATAGTTAAATAACCATTATTATGTATTACTTAACATTAATTAGCATATTAGTTAATGCATTAATAAACAGTTAATTAATGCATTATTAAGCATTAATTAACAGTTTAATAATAGTTAAATAACCATTATTATGTATTACTTAACATGAATTAGCATATTAGTTAATGCATTAATAAACAGTTAATTAATGCATTATTAAGCATTAATTAACAGTGTAATAATAGTTAAATAACCATTATTATGTATTACTTAACATTAATTAGCATATTAGTTAATGCATTAATAAACAGTTAATTAATGCATTATTAAGCATTAATTAACAGTGTAATAATAGTTAAATAACCATTATTATGTATTACTTAACATTAATTAGAATATTAGTTAATGCATTGTTAAACAAACTTACAGAAATACATGAAAAAGAAACACAAACTTACAGAAATAAAGTAAAAAGAGACACAAACTTACAGAAATACATGAAAAAGAAACACAAACTTACAGAAATAAAGTAAAAAGAGACACAAACATACAGAAATACATGAAAAAGAGACACAAACTTAAAGAAATACATGAAAAAGAAACACAAACTTACAGAAATACATGAAAAAGAAACACAAACTTACAGAAATAAATGAAAAAGAGACACAAACTTACAGAAATACATGAAAAAGAAACACAAACTTACAGAAATACATAAAAAAGAGACACAAACTTACAGAAATAAATGAAAAAGAGACACAAACTTACAGAAATACATGAAAAAGAAACACAAACTTACAGAAATACATAAAAAAGAGACACAAACTTACAGAAATACATGAAAAAGAAACACAAACTTACAGAAATACATGAAAAAGAAACACAAACTTATAGAAATACATGAAAAAGAGACACAAACTTATAGAAATACATGAAAAAGAGACACAAACTTATAGAAATACATGAAAAAGAGACACAAACTTATAGAAATACATGAAAAAGAGACACAAACTTATAGAAATAAAGTAAAAAGAGACACAAACTTACAGAAATAAAGTAAAAAGAGACACAAACTTATAGAAATACATGAAAAAGAGACACAAACTTATAGAAATACATGAAAAAGAGACACAAACTTACAGAAATAAAGTAAAAAGAGACACAAACTTGCAGAAATAAAGTAAAAAGAGACACAAACTTACAGAAATACATGAAAAAGAAACACAAACTTACAGAAATAAAGTAAAAAGAAACACAAACTTACAGAAATAAAGTAAAAAGAGACTCAAACTTACAGAAATACATGAAAAAGAGACACAAACTTACAGAAATACATGAAAAAGAGACACAAACTTACAGAAATACATGAAAAAGAGACACAAACTTACAGAAATATATGAAAAAGAAACACAAACTTACAGAAATAAAGTAAAAAGAGACACAAACTTACAGAAATAAAGTAAAAAGAGACACAAACTTACAGAAATATATGAAAAAGAAACAAACTTACAGAAATACATGAAAAAGAAACACAAACTTACAGAAATAAAGTAAAAAGAGACACAAACTTACAGAAATAAAGTAAAAAGAGACACAAACTTACAGAAATACATGAAAAAGAGACACAAACTTACAGAAATATTGGTAACACTTTACAATAAGGGACCCTTAATTAACGTTAGTTAATGCATTATTAAGCATTAATTAACAGTTTAATAATAGTTAAATAACCATTATTATGTATTACTTAACATTAATTAGCATATTAGTTAATGCATTAATAAACAGTTAATTAATGCATTATTAAGCATTAATTAACAGTTTAATAATAGTTAAATAACCATTATTATGTATTACTTAACATTAATTAGCATATTAGTTAATGCATTAATAAACAGTTAATTAATGCATTATTAAGCATTAATTAACAGTTTAATAATAGTTAAATAACCATTATTATGTATTACTTAACATTAATTAGCATATTAGTTAATGCATTAATAAACAGTTAGTTAATGCATTATTAAGCATTAATTAACAGTGTAATAATAGTTAAATAACCATTATTATGTATTACTTAACATTAATTAGAATATTAGTTAATGCATTGTTAAACAAACTTACAGAAATACATGAAAAAGAAACACAAACTTACAGAAATAAAGTAAAAAGAGACACAAACTTACAGAAATACATGAAAAAGAAACACAAACTTAAAGAAATAAAGTAAAAAGAGACACAAACTTATAGAAATAAAGTAAAAAGAGACACAAACTTATAGAAATACATGAAAAAGAGACACAAACTTATAGAAATACATGAAAAAGAGACACAAACTTACAGAAATACATGAAAAAGAAACACAAACTTACAGAAATACATGAAAAAGAAACACAAACTTACAGAAATAAAGTAAAAAGAGACACAAACTTACAGAAATACATGAAAAAGAGACACAAACTTACAGAAATACATGAAAAAGAGACACAAACTTATAGAAATACATGAAAAAGAGACACAAACTTATAGAAATACATGAAAAAGAGACACAAACTTATAGAAATACATGAAAAAGAGACACAAACTTACAGAAATAAAAGAAAAAGAAACACAAACTTACAGAAATATATGAAAAAGAATCACAAACTTACAGAAATAAAGTAAAAAGAGACACAAACTTACAGAAATATTTTAAAAAGAGACACAAACTTACAGAAATAAAAGAAAAAGAAACACAAACTTACAGAAATATATGAAAAAGAATCACAAACTTACAGAAATAAAGTAAAAAGAGACACAAACTTACAGAAATATTTTAAAAAGAGACACAAACTTACAGAAATAAAGTAAAAAGAAACACAAACTTACAGAAATAAAGTAAAAAGAGACACAAACTTACAGAAATAAAGTAAAAAGAAACACAAACTTACAGAAATAAAGTAAAAAGAAACAAACTTACAGAAATACATGAAAAAGAAACACAAAATTACAGAAATAAAGTAAAAAGAAACAAACTTACAGAAATACATGAAAAAGAAACACAAACTTACAGAAATAAAGTAAAAAGAAACAAACTTACAGAAATATATGAAAAAGAAACAAACTTACAGAAATATATGAAAAAGAAACACAAACTTACAGAAATATATGAAAAAGAAACACAAACTTACAGAAATAAAGTAAAAAGAGACACAAACTTACAGAAATAAAGTAAAAAGAGAAACAAACTTACAAAAATATATGAAAAAGAGACACAAACTTATAGAAATACATGAAAAAGAGACACAAACTTATAGAAATACATGAAAAAGAGACACAAACTTATAGAAATACATGAAAAAGAGACACAAACTTATAGAAATACAGTAAAAAGAGACACAAACTTACAGAAATATTTTAAAAAGAGACACAAACTTACAGAAATACATGAAAAAGAAACACAAACTTACAGAAATAAAGTAAAAAGAAACACAAACTTACAGAAATAAAGTAAAAAGAGACACAAACTTACAGAAATAAAGTAAAAAGAAACACAAACTTACAGAAATAAAGTAAAAAGAGACACAAACTTACAGAAATAAAGTAAAAAGAAACACAAACTTACAGAAATAAAGTAAAAAGAAACAAACTTACAGAAATACATGAAAAAGAAACACAAAATTACAGAAATAAAGTAAAAAGAAACAAACTTACAGAAATACATGAAAAAGAAACACAAACTTACAGAAATAAAGTAAAAAGAAACAAACTTACAGAAATACATGAAAAAGAAACACAAACTTACAGAAATATATGAAAAAGAAACACAAACTTACAGAAATAAAGTAAAAAGAGACACAAACTTACAGAAATATATGAAAAAGAAACAAACTTACAAAAATATATGAAAAAGAGACACAAACTTATAGAAATACATGAAAAAGAGACACAAACTTATAGAAATACATGAAAAAGAGACACAAACTTACAGAAATATTTTAAAAAGAGACACAAACTTACAGAAATACATGAAAAAGAAACACAAACTTACAGAAATAAAGTAAAAAGAAACACAAACTTACAGAAATAAAGTAAAAAGAGACACAAACTTACAGAAATAAAGTAAAAAGAAACACAAACTTACAGAAATAAAGTAAAAAGAAACAAACTTACAGAAATACATGAAAAAGAAACACAAACTTACAGAAATAAAGTAAAAAGAAACACAAACTTACAGAAATACATGAAAAAGAGACACAAACTTACAGAAATATTGGTAACACTTTACAATAAGGGTCCCTTAATTAACGTTAGTTAATGCATTATTAAGCATTAATTAACAGTTTAATAATAGTTAAATAACCATTATTATGTATTACTTAACATTAATTAGCATATTAGTTAATGCATTAATAAACAAACTTACAGAAATACATGAAAAAGAGACACAAACTTATAGAAATATATTTAAAAGAGACACAAACTTATAGAAATACATGAAAAAGAAACACAAACTTACAGAAATACATGAAAAAGAGACACAAACTTACAGAAATACATGAAAAAGAGACACAAACTTACAGAAATACATGAAAAAGAGACACAAACTTACAGAAATATATGAAAAAGAGACACAAACTTACAGAAATACATGAAAAAGAGACACAAACTTACAGAAATACATGAAAAAGAGACACAAACGTACAGAAATACATGAAAAAGAGACACAAACTTACAGAAATACATGAAAAAGAGACACAAACTTACAGAAATATTGGTAACACTTTACAATAAGGGTCCCTTAATTAACGTTAGTTAATGCATTATTAAGCATTAATTAACAGTGTAATAATAGTTAAATAACCATTATTATGTATTACTTAACATTAATTAGTATATTAGTTAATGCATTAATAAACAAACTCATAGAAATACATGAAAAAGAGACACAAACTTATAGAAATATATGAAAAAGAGACACAACTTATAGAAATACATGAAAAAGAGACACAAACTTACAGAAATACATGAAAAAGAAACACAAACTTACAGAAATAAAGTAAAAAGAGACACAAACTTACAGAAATAAAGTAAAAAGAGACACAAACTTACAGAAATACATGAAAAAGAAACACAAACTTACAGAAATAAAGTAAAAAGAGACACAAACTTACAGAAATACATGAAAAAAGAGACACAAACTTACAGAAATACATGAAAAAGAACACAAACTTACAGAAATAAAGTAAAAAGAAACAAACTTACAGAAATACATGAAAAAGAAACACAAACTTACAGAAATAAAGTAAAAAGAAACACAAACTTACAGAAATACATGAAAAAGAAACACAAACTTACAGAAATAAAGTAAAAAGAAACACAAACTTACAGAAATACATGAAAAAGAAACACAAACTTACAGAAATAAAGTAAAAAGAGACACAAACTTACAGAAATACATGAAAAAGAAACACAAACTTACAGAAATATTTTAAAAACAGACACAAACTTACAGAAATACATGAAAAAGAAACACAAACTTACAGAAATAAAGTAAAAAGAGACACAAACTTACAGAAATACATGAAAAAGAAACACAAACTTACAGAAATACATGAAAAAGAAACACAAACTTACAGAAATACATGAAAAAAGAAACACAAACTTACAGAAATACATGAAAAACAGACACAAACTTACAGAAATACATGAAAAAGAAACACAAACTTACAGAAATAAAGTAAAAAGAGACACAAACTTACAGAAATACAAGAAAAAGAAACACAAACTTATAGAAATACATGAAAAAGAAACAAACTTATAGAAATACATGAAAAAGAAACACAAACTTACAGAAATACATGAAAAAGAGACACAGACTTACAGAAATATATGAAAAAGAGACACAAACTTATAGAAATACATGAAAAAGAGACACAAACTTATAGAAATACTTGAAAAAGAGACACAAACTTACAGAAATACATGAAAAAGAATCACAAACTTACAGAAATAAAGTAAAAAGAGACACAAACTTATAGAAATACATGAAAAAGAGACACAAACTTACAGAAATACATGAAAAAGAAACAAACTTACAGAAATACAAGAAAAAGAAACACAGGTTCATGGGGGGGAAGGTTCATGGGGGGGGGGGAAGGTTCATGGGGGGGGAGTTCATGGGGCGTTTTCGTGCGTTTTGCGTGCGTTCACGCGTTTTTGCGTGCGTTTTTGCGTGCGTTTTTGCGTGCGTCTTTGCGTGCATTCCTGCGTTTTTTTCGTGCGTTTTTCGTGCGTTTTTTGCGTGCGCTTTTTCGTGCGCTTTTACGTTTTTTCGCATAAAAAACGCACGAAAAAACGCACGGAAAGACGTACGAAAGTATGTTTTTTCGGACGTTTTTTTGTGCGTTTTTTCGTGTGTTTTGCGTGCGTTTGTGCGTTTTGCGTGCGTTTTGCGTGCGTTTTGCGTGCGTTTTTGCGTGCGTTCGTGCGTTTTTTCGTGCGTTTTTTCGTGCGTTTTGCGTGCGTTTTTGCGTGCATTCCTGCGTTTTTTCGTGCGTTTTTCGTGCGTTCGCGCGTTTTTGCGTGCGTTTTTGCGTGCGTTTTTGCGTGCGTTTTTGCGTGCGTTTTTGCGTGCGTTTTTTGCGTGCGTTCGTGCGTTTTTTCGTGCGTTTTTCGTGCATTCCTGCGTACATTCCTGCGTTTTTCGTGCGTTTTTCGTGCGTTTTTTGCGTGCGCTTTTTTCGTGCGCTTTTACGTTTTTTCGCATAAAAAACGCACGAAAAAACGCACGGAAAAACGTTTTTTTCGGACGTTTTTTTTGTGCGTGAAGGTTCATGGGGGGGGAAGGTTCATGGGGGGGAAGGTTCATGGGGGGGAAGGTTCATGGGGGGGGAAGGTTCATGGGGGGGGGAAGGTTCATGGGGGGGGGGAAGGTTCATGGGGGGGAGGGTTCATGGGGGGGGAGGTTCATGGGGGGGGAAGTTTCATGGGGGGGAAGGTTCATGGGGGGGAAGGTTCATGGGGGGGGGAAGGTTCATGGGGGGGGGGGAAGGTTCATGGGGGGGAAGGTTCATGGGGGGGGGGAAGGTTCATGGGGGGGGGGGAAGGTTCATGGGGGGGAAGGTTCAATGGGGGGGGAAGGTTCATGGGGGGGGGGAAGGTTCATGGGGGGGGGGGGAAGGTTCATGGGGGGGGGGAAGGTTCATGGGGGGGAAGGGGGGGGGAAGGTTCATGGGGGGGGGAAGGTTCATGGGGGGGGGAAGGTCATGGGGGGGGAAGGTTCATGGGGGGGAAGGTTCATGGGGGGGGGGAAGGTTCATGGGGGGGGGAAGGTTCATGGGGGGGAAGGTTCATGGGGGGGGGGGGAGGTTCATGGGGGGGGAAGGTTCATGGGGGGGGGGAAGGTTCATGGGGGGGGGAAGGTTCATGGGGGGGAAGGTTCATGGGGGGGGGAAGGTTCATGGGGGGGGAAGGTTCATGGGGGGGGGGAAGGTTCATGGGGGGGGGAAGGTTCATGGGGGGGAAGGTTCATGGGGGGAAGGTTCATGGGGGGGGGGGAAGGTTCATGGGGGGGGAAGGTTCATGGGGGGGGGGGAAGGTTCATGGGGGGGGGAAGGTTCATGGGGGGGAAGGTTCATGGGGGGAAGGTTCATGGGGGGGGAAGGTTCATGGGGGGGGAAGGTTCATGGGGGGGGAAGGTTCATGGGGGGGGGAAGTTCATGGGGGGGGAAGGTTCATGGGGGGGAAGGCTCATGGGGGGGGAAGGTTCGTTTTGCGTTTTTGCGTGCGTTTTGCGTGCGTTTTTTCGTGCGTTTTTCGTGCGTTCGCGCGTTTTTGCTGTGCGTTTTTGCGTGCGTTTTTGCGTGCGTTTTTGCGTGCATTTTTCGTGCGTTTTTGCGTGCGTTTTTGCGTGCATTCCTGCGTTTTTTTCGTGCGTTTTTCGTGCGTTCGCGCGTTTTTGCGTGCGTTTTTTTCGTGCGTTTTTTCGTGCGTTTTGCGTGCGTTTTGCGTGCGTTTTGCGTGCGATTTTGCGTGCATTCCTGCGTTTTTTCGTGCGTTTTTCGTGCGTTTGTGCGTTTTGCGTGCGTTTTTGCGTGCGTTTTTGCGTTTTGCATTCATTTATACGTGCGTTTTGCGGTGCGTTTTGCGTGCGTTTTGCGTGCGTTTTTTCGTGCGTTTTTGCGTTTTGCGTTCATTTTTACGTGCGTTTTGCGTGCGTGCGTGCGTTTTGCGTGCGTTTTGCGTGCGTTTTTGCGTGCGTTTTGCGTGCGTTTTGCGTGCGTTTTGCGTGCGTTTTGCGTGCGTTTTTGCGTTTTGGGTTCCTTTTCATGTGCGTTTCGCGTGCGTTTCGCGTGCGTTTTGCGTGCGTTTTTGCGCGCGTTTTGCGTGCGTTTTGCGTGCGTTTTTGCGTGCGTTCGTGCGTTTTTCCGTGCGTTCGTGCGTTTTTTTCGTGCGTTCGTGCGTCTTTCGTGCGTTGGTGCGCTTTTTCGTGCGTTTTTTTCGTACGTTTTTTTTCGTACGATTTTTCGTACGTTTTTTTCGTGCGTTTTTCGTACGTTTTTTGTACGTTTCTTCATGCGTTTTTTCGTACGTTTTTTCGTACGTTTTTTCGTACGTTTTTCGTGGGTTTTGCATGCGTTTTTCCGTGTGTTTTTGCGTGCGTTTGTGCGTTTTGCGTTCGTTTTTACGTGCTTTTTGCGTTTTGCGTTCGTTTTTACGTGCGTTTTGCGTGCGTGCGTGCGTTTTGCGTGCGTTGCGTTCGTTGCGTGCGTTTTGCGTGCGTTTTGCGTGCGTTTTTGCGTGCGTTTTGCGTGCGTTTTGCGTGCGTTTTGCGTGCGTTTTGCGTGCGTTTTGCGTGCGTTTTGCGTGCGTTTTTGCGTGCGTTTTGCGTGCGTTCATGCGTTTTTTCGTGCGTTCGTGCGTTTTTTCGTGCGTTCGTGCGCTTTTTCGTGCGTTTTTTCGTGCGTTTGCGTGCGTTTTTTCGTGTGTTTTGCGTGCGTTGTGCGCTTTTTCGTGCGTTTTTTCGTGCGTTTTTTTCGTACGTTTTTTCGTACGATTTTTCGTACGTTTTTTCGTGCGTTTTTCGTACGTTTTTTGTACGTGTCTTCGTGCGTTTTTTCGTACGTTTTTCTTACGTTTTTTCGTACGTTTTTCGTACGTTTTTTCGTACGTTTTTTCGTACGTTTTTTCGTACGTTTTTTCGTACGTTTTTTTCGTACGTTTTTTCGTACGTTTTATCGGTGGGAAGGTTCATGGGGGGGAGGTTCATGGGGGGGAAGGTTCATGGGGGGGAAGGTTCATGGGGGGGGGGAAGGTTCATGGGGGGGAAGGTTCATGGGGGGGGAAGGTTCATGGGGGGGAAGGTTCATGGGGGGGGGAAGGTTTCATGGGGGGGAAGGTTTCATGGGGGGGGGGAAGGTTTCATGGGGGGGGGAAGGTTCATGGGGGGGGAAGGTTCTTGGGGGGGGGGGAAGTTCATGGGGGGGGGGGGGAAGGTTCATGGGGGGGGGCGAAGGTTCATGGGGGGGGGAAGGTTCATGGGGGGGGGAAGGTTCATGGGGGGGGGGGAAGGTTCATGGGGGGGGGGAAGGTTCATGGGGGGGGGGAAGGTTCATGGGGGGGAGGTTCATGGGGGGGAAGGTTCATGGGGGGGGAGGTTCTGGGGGGGGGGGGGGGGGGGAAGGTTCATCGGGGGGGGGAAGGTTCATGGGGGGGGAAGGTTCATGGGGGGGAAGGTTCATGGGGGGGAAG
>NW_026906383.1:0-35249 GCF_033807715.1 Cololabis saira | reverse complement strand
GCTGAACCCTTCTGACTTCTCCGTCACTCCTTTTGGTCGCGGTGCAGTACCCCCCGCGACCGCTAGTTAGCGATCTTTTTCTGAATGGTTTATCCGACTTTTTCCGGTCACAGTAAATCAAAGAAATAAGGATAAGGATAACTATTGTGCAAAAAACAAAAAAAAAAAAAATCACATATAAACGAAGAAAAGAGCCCTGGAAGTTCACTACTGCTTCAAACCGGAAACCGGAAATGCTTCGCTTTCAAACGAACCAATCACAGCGCTCTCGGTCTGCGTGTGGTCTGCGTCTCCTCGACGCGTAGTTACAATTTTCGGGCGGTGCACGTCAATGACGGCGCAGGTGACGGCGTGTCCTCTGCGTCGATCCAAACCACACGCCGTAGGCACGGCGCCATTTTGACGCAGAAGCATAATTCAGCCTTTAGGCTCCGTTTAACAGACTGGCCCAAGTCACCCAAATACTGGTTAATCCCAGGAATGGAGTCATCAGGGGCAAGAACCAGGGTTTCAGTTTTTTCCACGTTTAGCTGCAACGTGTTCCCACTTAGCAATTGATTAATCTCCACCAAGCAATGAACTAAGGAATTTAGCCTGTGGAGCTCAGTAGGCTTAAAAGAGCAGTAAAGCTGAATATCATCCGCAAACATGTGGTAGGAGACATCAGGAAATCTCTGGATGATTTTTCCCAAGGGGATCAAATACAACAAAAATAATAAAGGACCCAAAACAGAACCTTGGGGGACTCCACACAAAAGATCTGCTGACCCAGACCTTATTTGGTTAGCTGTAACACTAAAGCTCTGGTGGACACATAAATTACTACATTTGAATGCATTTATTTGCCCTCTAGTGGACACATAAAGTACTGCTTTTAAAGGCATTTATTTGCCCTCTAGTGGACATATAAATTACTGCATGTAAATGCATTTATTTGCCCTCTAGTGGACACATAAATTACTGGATTTAAAGGCATTTATTTGCCCTCTAGTGGACACATAAATTACTGCATTTAAATGCATTTATTTGCCCTCTAGTGGACACTTACATTACTGCATTTAAATGCATTTATTTGCCCTCTAGTGGACACATAAATTACTGCATTTAAATGCATTTATTTGCCCTCTAGTGGACACATAAAGTACTGCATTTAAATGCATTTATTTGCCCTCTATTGGACATATAAATGACTGCATTTAAATGCATTTATTTGCCCTCTAGTGGACACATAAGGTACTGCATTTAAATGCATTTATTTTCCATCTAGTGGACACATAAAGTACTGCATTTAAATGCATTTATTTGCCCTCTAGTGGACACATAAATTACTGCATTTAAATGCATTTATTTGCCCTCTAGTGGACACATAAAGTACTGCATTTAAATGCATTTATTTGCCCTCTAGTGGACACATAAATAAATGCATTAAAATGCATTAATTTGCCCCCTAGTGGACATATAAATTACTGCATGTAAATGCATTTATTTGCCCTCTAGTGGACACATAAATTACTGCATGTAAATGCATTTATTATCCCTCTAGTGGACACATAAATTACTGCATTTAAATGCATTTATTTGCCCTCTAGTGGACACATAAATTACTGCATTTAAATGCATTTATTTGCCCTCTAGTGGACACATAAGTTACTGCATTTAAATGCATTTATTTGCCCTCTAGTGGACACATAAATTACTGCATTTAAATGCTTTTATTTGCCCTCTAGTGGACACATAAATTACTGCATGTAAATGCATTTATTTGCCCTCTAGTGGACACATAAATTACTGCATTTAAATGCATTTATTTGCCCTCTAGTGGACACATTAATTACTGCATTTAAATGCAGTTATTTGCCCTCTAGTGGACACATTAATTACTACATTTAAATGCATGTATTTGCCCCCTAGTGGACACATAAATTACTGCATATAAATGCAGTTATTTGCCCTCTAGTGGACACATAAATTACTGCATTTAAATGCATTTATTTGCCCTCTAGTGGACACATAAGTTACTGCATTTAAATGCATTTATTTGCCCTCTAGTGGACACATAAATTACTGCATTTAAATGCATTTATTTGCCCTCTAGTGGACACATAAATTACTGCATGTAAATGCATTTATTTGCCCTCTAGTGGACACATAAATTACTGCATTTAAATGCATTTATTTGCCCTCTAGTGGACACATTAATTACTGCATTTAAATGCATTTATTTGCCCTCTAGTGGACACATAAATTACTGCATTTAAATGCATTTATTTGCCCTCTAGTGGACACATTAATTACTGCATTTAAATGCAGTTATTTGCCCTCTAGTGGACACATTAATTACTACATTTAAATGCATGTATTTGCCCCCTAGTGGACATGTAAATTACTGCATGTAAATGCATTTATTTGCCCTCTAGTGGACACATAAATTACTGCATTTAAATGCATTTATTTGCCCTCTTGTGGACACATAAATTACTACATTTAAATGCATGTATTTGCCCCCTAGTGGACATTTAAATTACTGCATGTAAATGCATTTATTTGCCCTCTAGTGGACACATAAAATACTGCATTTAAATGCATTTTTTTGCCCTCTAGTGGACACATTAATTACTGCATTTAAATGCATTTATTTGCCCTCTTGTGGACACATAAATTACTACATTTAAATGCATGTATTTGCCCCCTAGTGGACATGTAAATTACTGCATGTAAATGCATTTATTTGCCCTCTAGTGGACACATAAATTACTGCATTTAAATGCATTTATTTGCCCTCTAGTGGACACATAAATAAATGCATTAAAATGCATTAATTTGCCCCCTAGTTTACATATAAATTACTGCATGTAAATGCATTTATTTGCCCTCTAGTGGACATATAAATTACTGCATTTAAATGCATTTATTTGCCCTCTAGTGGACACATAAATTACTGCATGTAAATGCATTTATTTGCCCTCTAGTGGACACATAAATTACTGCATTTAAATGCATTTATTTGCCCTCTAGTGGACATATAATTTACCACATTAAAATTTCTTATTTGCGCTCTAGTGGACTTAAAATTTACTTAATTAAAAATACTATTTGGCCCTCTAGTGGACACATAACTTACTGCATTAAAATTACTTATTTGCCCTCTAGTGGACACATAAATTACTGCATTAAAATGCATTTATTTGCCCTCTTGTGGACACATAAATTACTGCATGTAAATGCATTTATTTGCCCTCTAGTGGACACATAAATTACTGCATTTAAATGCATTTATTTGCCCTCTAGTGGACACATTAATTACTGCATTTAAATGCATTTATTTGCCCTCTAGTGGACACATAAATTACTGCATTTAAATGCATTTATTTGCCCTCTAGTGGACACATTAATTACTGCATTTAAATGCAGTTATTTGCCCTCTAGTGGACACATTAATTACTACATTTAAATGCATGTATTTGCCCCCTAGTGGACATGTAAATTACTGCATGTAAATGCATTTATTTGCCCTCTAGTGGACACATAAATTACTGCATTTAAATGCATTTATTTGCCCTCTAGTGGACACATTAATCACTGCATTTAAATGCATTTATTTGCCCTCTTGTGGACACATAAATTACTACATTTAAATGCATGTATTTGCCCCCTAGTGGACATTTAAATTACTGCATGTAAATGCATTTATTTGCCCTCTAGTGGACACATAAAATACTGCATTTAAATGCATTTTTTTGCCCTCTAGTGGACACATTAATTACTGCATTTAAATGCATTTATTTGCCCTCTTGTGGACACATAAATTACTACATTTAAATGCATGTATTTGCCCCCTAGTGGACATGTAAATTACTGCATGTAAATGCATTTATTTGCCCTCTAGTGGACACATAAATTACTGCATTTAAATGCATTTATTTGCCCTCTAGTGGACACATAAATAAATGCATTAAAATGCATTAATTTGCCCCCTAGTTTACATATAAATTACTGCATGTAAATGCATTTATTTGCCCTCTAGTGGACATATAAATTACTGCATTTAAATGCATTTATTTGCCCTCTAGTGGACACATAAATTACTGCATGTAAATGCATTTATTTGCCCTCTAGTGGACACATAAATTACTGCATTTAAATGCATTTATTTGCCCTCTAGTGGACATATAATTTACCACATTAAAATTTCTTATTTGCGCTCTAGTGGACTTAAAATTTACTTAATTAAAAATACTATTTGGCCCTCTAGTGGACACATAACTTACTGCATTAAAATTACTTATTTGCCCTCTAGTGGACACATAAATTACTGCATTAAAATGCATTTATTTGCCCTCTTGTGGACACATAAATTACTACATTTAAATGCATGTATTTGCCCCCTAGTGGACATGTAAATTACTGCATGTAAATGCATTTATTTGCCCTCTAGTGGACACATAAATAAATGCATTAAAATGCATTTATTTGCCCTCTAGTGGACACATAAATTACTGCATGTAAATGCATTTATTTGCCCTCTAGTGGACACATAAATAAATGCATTAAAATGCATTTATTTGCCCTCTAGTGGACACATAAAGTACTGCATTTAAATGCATTTATTAGCCCTCTAGTGGACACATAAATTACTGCATATAAATGCATTTATTTGCCCTCTAGTGGACACATAAGTTACTGACTTTAAATGCATTTATTTGCCCTCTAGTGGACACATAAATTACTGCATTTAAATGCATTTATTTGCCCTCTAGTGGACACATAAATTACTGCATTTAAATGCATTTATTTGCCCTCTAGTGGACACATAAATTACTGCATATAAATGTATTTATTTGCCCTCTATTGGACATATGAGTTACTGCATTTAAATTACTTATTTTCCCTCTAGTGGACACATAAATTACTGCATATAAATGCATTTATTTGCCCTCTAGTGGACACATAAATTACTGCATGTAAATGCATTTATTTGCCCTCTAGTGGACACATAAATTACTGCATTTAAATGCAGTTATTTGCCCTCTAGTGGACACATAAATTACTGCATTTAAATGCAGTTATTTGCCCTCTAGTGGACACATAAATTACTGCATTTAAATGCATTTATTTGCCCCCTACTGGACACATAAATTACGGCATTTAAATGCATTTATTTGCCCTCTAGTGGACACATAAATTACTGCATTTAAATGCATTTATTTTCCACCTAGTGGACACATAAAGTACTGCATTTAAATGCATTTATTTGCCCTCTAGTGGACACATAAATTACTGCATTTAAATGCATTTATTTGCCCTCTAGTGGACACATAAATTACTGCATTTAAATGCATTTATTTGCCATCTAGTGGACACATAAATTACTGCATTTAAATGCATTTATTTGCCCTCTAGTGGACACATAAATTACTGCATTTGAATGCATTAATTTGCCCTCTAGTGGACACATAAATTACTGCATGGAAATGCATTAATTTGCCCTCTAGTGGACACGTAAATTACTGCATGGAAATGCATTTATTTGCCCTCTAGTGGACACATAAATTACTGCATTTAAATGCATTTATTTGCCATCTAGTGGACACATAAATTACTGCATTTAAATGCATTTATTTGCCCTCTAGTGGACACATAAATTACTGCATTTAAATGCATTAATTTGCCCTCTAGTGGACACATAAATTACTGCATGGAAATGCATTTATTTGCCCTCTAGTGGACACATAAATTACTGACTTTAAATGCATTTATTTGCCCTCTAGTGCACACATAAATTACTGCATATAAATGTATTTATTTGCCCTCTATTGGACATATGAGTTACTGCATTTAAATTACTTATTTTCCCTCTAGTGGACACATAAATTACTGCATTTAAATGCAGTTATTTGCCCTCTAGTGGACACATAAATAAATGCATTAAAATGCATTTATTTGCCCTCTAGTGGACACATAAATTACTGCATATAAATGCATTTATTTGCCCTCTAGTGGACACATAAATTACTGCATTTAAATGCAGTTATTTGCCCTCTAGTGGACACATAAATTACTGCATTTAAATGCAGTTATTTGCCCTCTAGTGGACACATAAATTTCTGCATTTAAATGCATTTATTTGCCCCCTACTGGACACATAAATTACGGCATTTAAATGCATTTATTTGCCCTCTAGTGGACACATAAATTACTGCATTTAAATGCATTTATTTTCCACCTAGTGGACACATAAAGTACTGCATTTAAATGCATTTATTTGCCCTCTAGTGGACACATAAATTACTGCATTTAAATGCATTTATTTGCCCTCTAGTGGACACATAAATTACTGCATTTAAATGCATTAATTTGCCCTCTAGTGGACACATAAATTACTGCATGTAAATGCATTTATTTGCCCTCTAGTGGACACATAAGTTACTGACTTTAAATGCATTTATTTGCCCTCTAGTGGACACATAAATTACTGCATTTAAATGCATTTATTTGCCCTCTAGTGGACACACAAATTACTGCATTTAAATGCATTTATTTGCCCTCTAGTGGACACATAAATTACTGCATATAAATGTATTTATTTGCCCTCTATTGGACATATGAGTTACTGCATTTAAATTACTTATTTTCCCTCTAGTGGATATATAAATGACTACATTTAAATGCATTTATTTGCCCTCTAGTGGACACATAAATTACTGCATATAAATGTATTTATTTGCCCTCTATTGGACATATGAGTTACTGCATTTAAATTACTTATTTTCCCTCTAGTGGACACATAAATTACTGCATTTAAATGCATTTATTTGCCCTCTAGTGGACACATTAATTACTGCATTTAAATGCAGTTATTTGCCCTCTAGTGGACACATAAATTACTGCATTTAAATGCATTTATTTGCCCCCTACTGGACACATAAATCACGGCATTTAAATGCATTTATTTGCCCTCTAGTGGACACATAAATTACTGCATTTAAATGCATTTATTTTCCACCTAGTGGACACATAAAGTACTGCATTTAAATGCATTTATTTGCCCTCTAGTGGACACATAAATTGCTGCATTTAAATGCATTTATTTGCCCTCTAGTGGACACATAAATTACTGCATTTAGATGCATTTATTTGCCATCTAGTGGACACATAAATTACTGCATTTAAATGCATTTATTTGCCCTCTAGTGGACACATAAATTACTGCATTTAAATGCATTAATTTGCCCTCTAGTGGACACATAAATTACTGCATGTAAATGCATTTATTTGCCCTCTAGTGGACACATAAATTACTGCATTTAAATGCATTTATTTGCCCTCTAGTGGACACATAAGTTACTGCATTTAAATGCATTTATTTGCCCTCTAGTGGACACATAAGTTACTGACTTTAAATGCATTTATTTGCCCTCTAGTGGACACATAAATTACTGCATTTAAATGCATTTATTTGCCCTCTAGTGGACACACAAATTACTGCATTTAAATGCATTTATTTGCCCTCTAGTGGACACATAAATTACTGCATATAAATGCATTTATTTGCCCTCTATTGGACATATGAGTTACTGCATTTAAATTACTTATTTTCCCTCTAGTGGACACATAAATTACTGCATTTAAATGCAGTTATTTGCCCTCTAGTGGACACATAAATTACTGCATTTAAATGCATTTATTTGCCCTCTAGTGGACACATAAATTACTGCATTTAAATGCATTTATTTGCCCTCTAGTGGACACATAAGTTACTGACTTTAAATGCATTTATTTGCCCTCTAGTGGACACATAAATTACTGCATTTAAATGCATTTATTTGCCCTCTAGTGGACACATTAATTACTGCATTTAAATGCAGTTATTTGCCCTCTAGTGGACACATAAATTACTGCATTTAAATGCATTTATTTGCCCCCTACTGGACACATAAATCACGGCATTTAAATGCATTTATTTGCCCTCTAGTGGACACATAAATTACTGCATTTAAATGCATTTATTTTCCACCTAGTGGACACATAAAGTACTGCATTTAAATGCATTTATTTGCCCTCTAGTGGACACATAAATTGCTGCATTTAAATGCATTTATTTGCCCTCTAGTGGACACATAAATTACTGCATTTAAATGCATTTATTTGCCATCTAGTGGACACATAAATTACTGCATTTAAATGCATTTATTTGCCCTCTAGTGGACACATAAATTACTGCATTTAAATGCATTAATTTGCCCTCTAGTGGACACATAAATTACTGCATGTAAATGCATTTATTTGCCCTCTAGTGGACACATAAATTACTGCAATTAAATGCATTTATTTGCCCTCTAGTGGACACATAAATTGCTGCATTTAAATGCATTTATTTGCCCTCTAGTGGACACATAAATTACTGCATTTAAATGCATTTATTTGCCATCTAGTGGACACATAAATTACTGCATTTAAATGCATTTATTTGCCCTCTAGTGGACACATAAATTACTGCATTAAAATGCATTTATTTGCCCTCTAGTGGACACATAAATTACTGCATTTAAATGCATATATTTGCCCTCTAGTGGACACATTAATTACTGCATTTAAATGCAGTTATTTGCCCTCTAGTGGACACATAAATTACTGCATTTAAATGCATTAATTTGCCCTCTAGTGGACACATAAATTACTGCATGTAAATGCATTTATTTGCCCTCTAGTGGACACATAAATTACTGCATTTAAATGCATTTATTTGCCCTCTAGTGGACACATAAGTTACTGCATTTAAATGCATTTATTTGCCCTCTAGTGGACACATAAGTTACTGACTTTAAATGCATTTATTTGCCCTCTAGTGGACACATAAATTACTGCATTTAAATGCATTTATTTGCCCTCTAGTGGACACACAAATTACTGCATTTAAATGCATTTATTTGCCCTCTAGTGGACACATAAATTACTGCATATAAATGCATTTATTTGCCCTCTATTGGACATATGAGTTACTGCATTTAAATTACTTATTTTCCCTCTAGTGGACACATAAATTACTGCATTTAAATGCAGTTATTTGCCCTCTAGTGGACACATAAATTACTGCATTTAAATGCATTTATTTGCCCTCTAGTGGACACATAAATTACTGCATTTAAATGCATTTATTTGCCCTCTAGTGGACACATAAGTTACTGACTTTAAATGCATTTATTTGCCCTCTAGTGGACACATAAATTACTGCATTTAAATGCATTTATTTGCCCTCTAGTGGACACATTAATTACTGCATTTAAATGCAGTTATTTGCCCTCTAGTGGACACATAAATTACTGCATTTAAATGCATTTATTTGCCCCCTACTGGACACATAAATCACGGCATTTAAATGCATTTATTTGCCCTCTAGTGGACACATAAATTACTGCATTTAAATGCATTTATTTTCCACCTAGTGGACACATAAAGTACTGCATTTAAATGCATTTATTTGCCCTCTAGTGGACACATAAATTGCTGCATTTAAATGCATTTATTTGCCCTCTAGTGGACACATAAATTACTACATTTAAATGCATTTATTTGCCATCTAGTGGACACATAAATTACTGCATTTAAATGCATTTATTTGCCCTCTAGTGGACACATAAATTACTGCATTTAAATGCATTAATTTGCCCTCTAGTGGACACATAAATTACTGCATGTAAATGCATTTATTTGCCCTCTAGTGGACACATAAATTACTGCAATTAAATGCATTTATTTGCCCTCTAGTGGACACATAAATTGCTGCATTTAAATGCATTTATTTGCCCTCTAGTGGACACATAAATTACTGCATTTAAATGCATTTATTTGCCATCTAGTGGACACATAAATTACTGCATTTAAATGCATTTATTTGCCCTCTAGTGGACACATAAATTACTGCATTAAAATGCATTTATTTGCCCTCTAGTGGACACATAAATTACTGCATTTAAATGCATATATTTGCCCTCTAGTGGACACATTAATTACTGCATTTAAATGCAGTTATTTGCCCTCTAGTGGACACATTAATTACTGCATTTAAATGCATTTATTTGCCCTCTTGTGGACACATAAATTACTACATTTAAATGCATGTATTTGCCCCCTAGTGGACATGTAAATTACTGCTTGTAAATGCATTTATTTGCCCTCTAGTGGACACATAAATAAATGCATTAAAATGCATTAATTTGCCCCCTAGTGGACATATAAATTACTGCATGTAAATGCATTTATTTGCCCTCTAGTGGACACATAAATTACTGCATTTAAATGCATTTATTTGCCCTCTAGTGGACACATAAATTACTGCATGTAAATGCATTTATTTGCCCTCTAGTGGACACATAAATTACTGCATTTAAATGCATTTATTTGCCCTCTAGTGGACACATAAATTACTGCATGCAAATGCATTTATTTGCCCTCTAGTGGACACATAAATAAATGCATTAAAATTACTTATTTGCCTTCTAGTGGACATATAAATTACTGCATTTAAATGCATTTATTTGCCCTCTAGTGGACACATAAATTACTGCATTTAAGTGCATTTATTTGCCCTCTAGTGGACACATAAATTACTGCATGTAAATGCATTTATTTGCCCTCTAGTGGACACATAAATTACTGCATTTAAATGCATTTAATTGCCCTCTAGTGGACACAGAAATTACTACATGTAAATGCATTTATTTGCCCTCTATTGGATATATAAATGACTACATTTAAATGCATTTATTTGCCCTCTAGTGGACACATAAATTACTGCATATAAATGTATTTATTTGCCCTCTATTGGACATATGAGTTACTGCATTTAAATTACTTATTTTCCCTCTAGTGGACACATAAATTACTGCATTTAAATGCATTTATTTGCCCTCTAGTGGACACATTAATTACTGCATTTAAATGCAGTTATTTGCCCTCTAGTGGACACATAAATTACTGCATTTAAATGCATTTATTTGCCCCCTACTGGACACATAAATCACGGCATTTAAATGCATTTATTTGCCCTCTAGTGGACACATAAATTACTGCATTTAAATGCATTTATTTTCCACCTAGTGGACACATAAAGTACTGCATTTAAATGCATTTATTTGCCCTCTAGTGGACACATAAATTGCTGCATTTAAATGCATTTATTTGCCCTCTAGTGGACACATAAATTACTGCATTTAAATGCATTTATTTGCCATCTAGTGGACACATAAATTACTGCATTTAAATGCATTTATTTGCCCTCTAGTGGACACATAAATTACTGCATTTAAATGCATTAATTTGCCCTCTAGTGGACACATAAATTACTGCATGTAAATGCATTTATTTGCCCTCTAGTGGACACATAAATTACTGCATTTAAATGCATTTATTTGCCCTCTAGTGGACACATAAGTTACTGCATTTAAATGCATTTATTTGCCCTCTAGTGGACACATAAATTACTGCATTAAAATGCATTTATTTGCCCTCTAGTGGACACATAAATTACTGCATTTAAATGCATATATTTGCCCTCTAGTGGACACATTAATTACTGCATTTAAATGCAGTTATTTGCCCTCTAGTGGACACATTAATTACTGCATTTAAATGCATTTATTTGCCCTCTTGTGGACACATAAATTACTACATTTAAATGCATGTATTTGCCCCCTAGTGGACATGTAAATTACTGCTTGTAAATGCATTTATTTGCCCTCTAGTGGACACATAAATAAATGCATTAAAATGCATTAATTTGCCCCCTAGTGGACATATAAATTACTGCATTTAAATGCATTTATTTGCCCTCTAGTGGACACATAAATAAATGCATTAAAATTACTTATTTGCCTTCTAGTGGACATATAAATTGCTGCATTTAAATGCATTTATTTGCCCTCTAGTGGACACATAAATTACTGCATTTAAATTAATTTATTTGCCCCCTAGTGGACATATAAATTACTGCATTTAAATTAATTTATTTGCCCCCTAGTGGACATATAAATTACTGCATTTAAATGCATTTATTTGCCCTCTAGTGGACACATAAATAAATGCATTAAAATTACTTATTTGCCTTCTAGTGGACATATAAATTACTGCATTTAAATGCATTTATTTGCCCTCTAGTGGACACATAAATTACTGCATTTAAGTGCATTTATTTGCCCTCTAGTGGACACATAAATTACTGCATGTAAATGCATTTATTTGCCCTCTAGTGGACACATAAATTACTGCATGTAAATGCATTTATTTGCCCTCTAGTGGACACATAAATAAATGCATTAAAATTACTTATTTGCCCTCTAGTGGACACATAAATTACTACATTTAAATGCATTTATTTGCCCTCTAGTGGACACATAAATTACTGCATTTAAGTGCATTTTTTTGCCCTCTAGTGGACACATAAATTACTGCATGTAAATGCATTTATTTGCCCTCTAGTGGACACATAAATAAATGCATTAAAATTACTTATTTGCCCTCTAGTGGACACATAAATTACTACATTTAAATGGATTTATTTGCCCCCTAGTGGACATATAAATTACTGCATTTAAATGCATTTATTTGCCCTCTAGTGGACACATAAGTTACTGACTTTAAATGCATTTATTTGCCCTCTAGTGGACACATAAATTACTGCATTTAAATGCATTTATTTGCCCTCTAGTGGACACACAAATTACTGCATTTAAATGCATTTATTTGCCCTCTAGTGGACACATAAATTACTGCATATAAATGCATTTATTTGCCCTCTATTGGACATATGAGTTACTGCATTTAAATTACTTATTTTCCCTCTAGTGGACACATAAATTACTGCATTTAAATGCAGTTATTTGCCCTCTAGTGGACACATAAATTACTGCATTTAAATGCATTTATTTGCCCTCTAGTGGACACATAAATTACTGCATTTAAATGCATTTATTTGCCCTCTAGTGGACACATAAGTTACTGACTTTAAATGCATTTATTTGCCCTCTAGTGGACACATAAATTACTGCATTTAAATGCATTTATTTGCCCTCTAGTGGACACATTAATTACTGCATTTAAATGCAGTTATTTGCCCTCTAGTGGACACATAAATTACTGCATTTAAATGCATTTATTTGCCCCCTACTGGACACATAAATCACGGCATTTAAATGCATTTATTTGCCCTCTAGTGGACACATAAATTACTGCATTTAAATGCATTTATTTTCCACCTAGTGGACACATAAAGTACTGCATTTAAATGCATTTATTTGCCCTCTAGTGGACACATAAATTGCTGCATTTAAATGCATTTATTTGCCCTCTAGTGGACACATAAATTACTACATTTAAATGCATTTATTTGCCATCTAGTGGACACATAAATTACTGCATTTAAATGCATTTATTTGCCCTCTAGTGGACACATAAATTACTGCATTTAAATGCATTAATTTGCCCTCTAGTGGACACATAAATTACTGCATGTAAATGCATTTATTTGCCCTCTAGTGGACACATAAATTACTGCAATTAAATGCATTTATTTGCCCTCTAGTGGACACATAAATTGCTGCATTTAAATGCATTTATTTGCCCTCTAGTGGACACATAAATTACTGCATTTAAATGCATTTATTTGCCATCTAGTGGACACATAAATTACTGCATTTAAATGCATTTATTTGCCCTCTAGTGGACACATAAATTACTGCATTAAAATGCATTTATTTGCCCTCTAGTGGACACATAAATTACTGCATTTAAATGCATATATTTGCCCTCTAGTGGACACATTAATTACTGCATTTAAATGCAGTTATTTGCCCTCTAGTGGACACATTAATTACTGCATTTAAATGCATTTATTTGCCCTCTTGTGGACACATAAATTACTACATTTAAATGCATGTATTTGCCCCCTAGTGGACATGTAAATTACTGCTTGTAAATGCATTTATTTGCCCTCTAGTGGACACATAAATAAATGCATTAAAATGCATTAATTTGCCCCCTAGTGGACATATAAATTACTGCATGTAAATGCATTTATTTGCCCTCTAGTGGACACATAAATTACTGCATTTAAATGCATTTATTTGCCCTCTAGTGGACACATAAATTACTGCATGTAAATGCATTTATTTGCCCTCTAGTGGACACATAAATTACTGCATTTAAATGCATTTATTTGCCCTCTAGTGGACACATAAATTACTGCATGCAAATGCATTTATTTGCCCTCTAGTGGACACATAAATAAATGCATTAAAATTACTTATTTGCCTTCTAGTGGACATATAAATTACTGCATTTAAATGCATTTATTTGCCCTCTAGTGGACACATAAATTACTGCATTTAAGTGCATTTATTTGCCCTCTAGTGGACACATAAATTACTGCATGTAAATGCATTTATTTGCCCTCTAGTGGACACATAAATTACTGCATTTAAATGCATTTAATTGCCCTCTAGTGGACACAGAAATTACTACATGTAAATGCATTTATTTGCCCTCTATTGGATATATAAATGACTACATTTAAATGCATTTATTTGCCCTCTAGTGGACACATAAATTACTGCATATAAATGTATTTATTTGCCCTCTATTGGACATATGAGTTACTGCATTTAAATTACTTATTTTCCCTCTAGTGGACACATAAATTACTGCATTTAAATGCATTTATTTGCCCTCTAGTGGACACATTAATTACTGCATTTAAATGCAGTTATTTGCCCTCTAGTGGACACATAAATTACTGCATTTAAATGCATTTATTTGCCCCCTACTGGACACATAAATCACGGCATTTAAATGCATTTATTTGCCCTCTAGTGGACACATAAATTACTGCATTTAAATGCATTTATTTTCCACCTAGTGGACACATAAAGTACTGCATTTAAATGCATTTATTTGCCCTCTAGTGGACACATAAATTGCTGCATTTAAATGCATTTATTTGCCCTCTAGTGGACACATAAATTACTGCATTTAAATGCATTTATTTGCCATCTAGTGGACACATAAATTACTGCATTTAAATGCATTTATTTGCCCTCTAGTGGACACATAAATTACTGCATTTAAATGCATTAATTTGCCCTCTAGTGGACACATAAATTACTGCATGTAAATGCATTTATTTGCCCTCTAGTGGACACATAAATTACTGCATTTAAATGCATTTATTTGCCCTCTAGTGGACACATAAGTTACTGCATTTAAATGCATTTATTTGCCCTCTAGTGGACACATAAATTACTGCATTAAAATGCATTTATTTGCCCTCTAGTGGACACATAAATTACTGCATTTAAATGCATATATTTGCCCTCTAGTGGACACATTAATTACTGCATTTAAATGCAGTTATTTGCCCTCTAGTGGACACATTAATTACTGCATTTAAATGCATTTATTTGCCCTCTTGTGGACACATAAATTACTACATTTAAATGCATGTATTTGCCCCCTAGTGGACATGTAAATTACTGCTTGTAAATGCATTTATTTGCCCTCTAGTGGACACATAAATAAATGCATTAAAATGCATTAATTTGCCCCCTAGTGGACATATAAATTACTGCATTTAAATGCATTTATTTGCCCTCTAGTGGACACATAAATAAATGCATTAAAATTACTTATTTGCCTTCTAGTGGACATATAAATTGCTGCATTTAAATGCATTTATTTGCCCTCTAGTGGACACATAAATTACTGCATTTAAATTAATGTATTTGCCCCCTAGTGGACATATAAATTACTGCATTTAAATTAATTTATTTGCCCCCTAGTGGACATATAAATTACTGCATTTAAATGCATTTATTTGCCCTCTAGTGGACACATAAATAAATGCATTAAAATTACTTATTTGCCTTCTAGTGGACATATAAATTACTGCATTTAAATGCATTTATTTGCCCTCTAGTGGACACATAAATTACTGCATTTAAGTGCATTTATTTGCCCTCTAGTGGACACATAAATTACTGCATGTAAATGCATTTATTTGCCCTCTAGTGGACACATAAATTACTGCATGTAAATGCATTTATTTGCCCTCTAGTGGACACATAAATAAATGCATTAAAATTACTTATTTGCCCTCTAGTGGACACATAAATTACTACATTTAAATGCATTTATTTGCCCTCTAGTGGACACATAAATTACTGCATTTAAGTGCATTTTTTTGCCCTCTAGTGGACACATAAATTACTGCATGTAAATGCATTTATTTGCCCTCTAGTGGACACATAAATAAATGCATTAAAATTACTTATTTGCCCTCTAGTGGACACATAAATTACTACATTTAAATGGATTTATTTGCCCCCTAGTGGACATATAAATTACTGCATTTAAATGCATTTATTTGCCCTCTAGTGGACACATAAATTACTGCATTTAAATGCATTTAATTGCCCTCTAGTGGACACAGAAATTACTACATGTAAATGCATTTATTTGCCCTCTATTGGATATATAAATGACTACATTTAAATGCATTTATTTGTCCTCTAGTGGACACATAAATTACTGCATTTAAATGCATTTATTTGCCCTCTAGTGGACACATAAAGTACTGCATTTAAATGCATTTATTGGCCCTCTAGTGGACACATAAATTACTACATGTAAATGCATTTATTTGCCCTCTAGTGGACACATAAATTACTGCATTTAAGTGCATTTTTTGCCCTCTAGTGGACACATAAATTACTGCATGTAAATGCATTTATTTGCCCTCTAGTGGACACATAAATAAATGCATTAAAATTACTTATTTGCCCTCTAGTGGACACATAAATTACTACATTTAAATGCATTTATTTGCCCTCTTGTGGACACATAAATTACTACATTTAAATGCATGTATTTGCCCCCTAGTGGACATGTAAATTACTGCTTGTAAATGCATTTATTTGCCCTCTAGTGGACACATAAATAAATGCATTAAAATGCATTAATTTGCCCCCTAGTGGACATATAAATTACTGCATGTAAATGCATTTATTTGCCCTCTAGTGGACACATAAATTACTGCATTTAAATGCATTTATTTGCCCTCTAGTGGACACATAAATTACTGCATGTAAATGCATTTATTTGCCCTCTAGTGGACACATAAATAAATGCATTAAAATTACTTATTTGCCCTCTAATGGACACATAAATTACTACATTTAAATTAATTTATTTGCCCCCTAGTGGACATATAAATTACTGCATTTAAATGCATTTATTTGCCCTCTAGTGGACACATAAATAAATGCATTAAAATTACTTATTTGCCTTCTAGTGGACATATAAATTACTGCATTTAAATGCATTTATTTGCCCTCTAGTGGACACATAAATTACTGCATTTAAGTGCATTTATTTGCCCTCTAGTGGACACATAAATTACTGCATGTAAATGCATTTATTTGCCCTCTAGTGGACACATAAATTACTGCATGTAAATGCATTTATTTGCCCTCTAGTGGACACATAAATAAATGCATTAAAATTACTTATTTGCCCTCTAGTGGACACATAAATTGCTGCATTTAAATGCATTTATTTGCCCTCTAGTGGACACATAAATTACTGCATTTAAATGCATTTATTTGCTATCTAGTGGACACATAAATTACTGCATTTAAATGCATTTATTTGCCCTCTAGTGGACACATAAATTACTGCATTTAAATGCATTAATTTGCCCTCTAGTGGACACATAAATTACTGCATGTAAATGCATTTATTTGCCCTCTAGTGGACACATAAATTACTGCATTTAAATGCATTTATTTGCCCTCTAGTGGACACATAAGTTACTGCATTTAAATGCATTTATTTGCCCTCTAGTGGACACATAAATTACTGCATTAAAATGCATTTATTTGCCCTCTAGTGGACACATAAATTACTGCATTTAAATGCATATATTTGCCCTCTAGTGGACACATTAATTACTGCATTTAAATGCAGTTATTTGCCCTCTAGTGGACACATTAATTACTGCGTTTAAATGCATTTATTTGCCCTCTTGTGGACACATAAATTACTACATTTAAATGCATGTATTTGCCCCCTAGTGGACATGTAAATTACTGCTTGTAAATGCATTTATTTGCCCTCTAGTGGACACATAAATAAATGCATTAAAATGCATTAATTTGCCCCCTAGTGGACATATAAATTACTGCATGTAAATGCATTTATTTGCCCTCTAGTGGACACATAAATTACTGCATTTAAATGCATTTATTTGCCCTCTAGTGGACACATAAATTACTGCATGTAAATGCATTTATTTGCCCTCTAGTGGACACATAAATAAATGCATTAAAATTACTTATTTGCCCTCTAATGGACACATAAATTACTACATTTAAATTAATTTATTTGCCCCCTAGTGGACATATAAATTACTGCATTTAAATTAATTTATTTGCCCCCTAGTGGACATATAAATTACTGCATTTAAATGCATTTATTTGCCCTCTAGTGGACACATAAATAAATGCATTAAAATTACTTATTTGCCTTCTAGTGGACATATAAATTACTGCATTTAAATGCATTTATTTGCCCTCTAGTGGACACATAAATTACTGCATTTAAGTGCATTTATTTGCCCTCTAGTGGACACATAAATTACTGCATGTAAATGCATTTATTTGCCCTTTAGTGGACACATAAATTACTGCATGTAAATGCATTTATTTGCCCTCTAGTGGACACATAAATAAATGCATTAAAATTACTTATTTGCCCTCTAGTGGACACATAAATTACTACATTTAAATGCATTTATTTGCCCTCTAGTGGACACATAAATTACTGCATTTAAGTGCATTTTTTTGCCCTCTAGTGGACACATAAATTACTGCATGTAAATGCATTTATTTGCCCTCTATTGGATATATAAATGACTACATTTAAATGCATTTATTTGTCCTCTAGTGGACACATAAATTACTGCATTTAAATGCATTTATTTGCCCTCTAGTGGACACATAAAGTACTGCATTTAAATGCATTTATTGGCCCTCTAGTGGACACATAAATTACTACATGTAAATGCATTTATTTGCCCTCTAGTGGACACATACATTACTGCATTTAAGTGCATTTTTTTGCCCTCTAGTGGACACATAAATTACTGCATGTAAATGCATTTATTTGCCCTCTAGTGGACACATAAATAAATGCATTAAAATTACTTATTTGCCCTCTAGTGGACACATAAATTACTACATTTAAATGGATTTATTTGCCCCCTAGTGGACATATAAATTACTGCATTTAAATGCATTTATTTGCCCTCTAGTGGACACATAAATTACTGCATTTAAATGCATTTAATTGGCCTCTAGTGGACACAGAAATTACTACATGTAAATGCATTTATTTGCCCTCTATTGGATATATAAATGACTACATTTAAATGCATTTATTTGTCCTCTAGTGGACACATAAATTACTGCATTTAAATGCATTTATTTGCCCTCTAGTGGACACATAAATTACTGCATTTAAATGCATTTAATTGCCCTCTAGTGGACACAGAAATTACTACATGTAAATGCATTTATTTGCCCTCTATTGGATATATAAATGACTACATTTAAATGCATTTATTTGTCCTCTAGTGGACACATAAATTAATGCATTTAAATGCATTTATTTGCCCTCTAGTGGACACATAAAGTACTGCATTTAAATGCATTTATTGGCCCTCTAGTGGACATATAAATTACTACATTTAAATGCATTTATTTGCCCTCTAGTGGACACATTAATTACTGCATTTAAATGCATTCATTTGCCCTCTAGTGGACATATAAATTACTACATTTAAATGCATTTATTTGCCCTCTAGTGGACACATTAATTACTGCATTTAAATGCATTCATTTGCCCTCTAGTGGACAGATACATTACTGCATTAAAATTACTTCTTTGCCCCCTAGTGGACATATAAATTACTACATTTAAATGCATTTATTGGCCCTATAGTGGACATATAAATTACTACATTTAAATGCATTTAATTGCCCTCTAGTGGACATATAAATTACTACATTTAAATGCATTTATTTGCCCTCTAGTGGACATATAAATTACTACATTTAAATGCATTTATTTGCCCTCTAGTGGACACATTAATTACTGCATTTAAATGCATTCATTTGCCCTCTAGTGGACAGATACATTACTGCATTAAAATTACTTCTTTGCCCCCTAGTGGACATATAAATTACTACATTTAAATGCATTTATTGGCCCTATAGTGGACATATAAATTACTACATTTAAATGCATTTAATTGCCCTCTAGTGGACATATAAATTACTACATTTAAATGCATTTATTTGCCCTCTAGTGGACATATAAATTACTACATTTAAATGCATTTATTTGCCCTCTAGTGGACACATAAATTACTGCATTTAAATGCATTTATTTGCCCTCTAGTGGACACATAAGTTACTGCCTTTAAATGCATTTATTTGCCCTCTAGTGGACACATAAATTACTGCATTTAAATGCATATATTTGCCGTCTAGTGGACACATACATAAATGCATTAAAATTACTCATTTGCCATCTAGTGGACACATAAATGAATGCATTTAAATGCATTTATTTGCCCTCTAGTGGACACATAAATTACTGCATTTAAATGCATTCATTTGCCCTCTAGTGGACAGATACATTACTGCATTAAAATTACTTCTTTGCCCCCTAGTGGACATATAAATTACTACATTTAAATGCATTTATTTGCCCTCTAGTGGACACATAAAGTACTGCATTTAAATGCATTTATTGGCCCTCTAGTGGACACATAAATTACTACATGTAAATGCATTTATTTGCCCTCTAGTGGACACATAAATTACTGCATTTAAATGCATTTATTTGCCCTCTAGTAGACACATAAGTTACTGCCTTTAAGTGCATTTATTTGCCCTCTAGTGGACACATAAATTACTGCATGTAAATGCATTTATTTGCCCTCTAGTGGACACATAAATTACTGCATGTAAATGCATTTATTTGCCCTCTAGTGGACACATAAATAAATGCATTAAAATTACTTATTTGCCCTCTAGTGGACACATAAATTACTACATTTAAATGCATTTATTTGCCCTCTAGTGGACACATAAATTACTGCATTTAAGTGCATTTTTTTGCCCTCTAGTGGACACATAAATTACTGCATGTAAATGCATTTATTTGCCCTCTAGTGGACACATAAATAAATGCATTAAAATTACTTATTTGCCCTCTAGTGGACACATAAATTACTACATTTAAATGGATTTATTTGCCCCCTAGTGGACATATAAATTACTGCATTTAAATGCATTTATTTGCCCTCTAGTGGACACATAAATTACTGCATTTAAATGCATTTAATTGCCCTCTAGTGGACACAGAAATTACTACATGTAAATGCATTTATTTGCCCTCTATTGGATATATAAATGACTACATTTAAATGCATTTATTTGTCCTCTAGTGGACACATAAATTACTGCATTTAAATGCATTTATTTGCCCTCTAGTGGACACATAAAGTACTGCATTTAAATGCATTTATTGGCCCTCTAGTGGACACATAAATTACTACATGTAAATGCATTTATTTGCCCTCTAGTGGACATATAAATTACTACATTTAAATGCATTTATTTGCCCTCTAGTGGACACATTAATTACTGCATTTAAATGCATTCATTTGCCCTCTAGTGGACAGATACATTACTGCATTAAAATTACTTCTTTGCCCCCTAGTGGACATATAAATTACTACATTTAAATGCATTTATTGGCCCTATAGTGGACATATAAATTACTACATTTAAATGCATTTATTTGCCCTCTAGTGGACATATAAATTACTACATTAAAATGCATTTATTTGCCCTCTAGTGGACATATAAATTACTACATTTAAATGCATTTATTTGCCCTCTAGTGGACACATAAGTTACTGCCTTTAAATGCATTTATTTGCCCTCTAGTGGACACATAAATTACTGCATTTAAATGCATATATTTGCCGTCTAGTGGACACATACATAAATGCATTAAAATTACTCATTTGCCATCTAGTGGACACATAAATGAATGCATTTAAATGCATTTATTTGCCCTCTAGTGGACACATAAATTACTGCATTTAAATGCATTTATTTGCCCTCTAGTGGACACATAAATTACTACATGTAAATGCATTTATTTGCCCTCTAGTGGACATATAAATTACTGCATTTAAATGCATTCATTTGCCCTCTAGTGGACAGATACATTACTGCATTAAAATTACTTCTTTGCCCCCTAGTGGACATATAAATTACTACATTTAAATGCATTTATTTGCCCTCTAGTGGACACATAAAGTACTGCATTTAAATGCATTTATTGGCCCTCTAGTGGACACATAAATTACTACATGTAAATGCATTTATTTGCCCTCTAGTGGACATATAAATTACTACATTTAAATGCATTTATTTGCCCTCTAGTGGACACATAAATTACTGCATTTAAATGCATTTATTTGCCCTCTAGTGGACACATAAGTTACTGCCTTTAAATGCATTTATTTGCCCTCTAGTGGACACATAAATTACTGCATTTAAATGCATTTATTTGCCCTCTAGTGGACACATAAGTTACTGCCTTTAAATGCATTTATTTGCCCTCTAGTGGACACATAAATTACTGCATTTAAATGCATATATTTGCCGTCTAGTGGACACATAAATGCATTAAAATTACTCATTTGCCATCTAGTGGACACATAAATGAATGCATTTAAATGCATTTATTTGCCCTCTAGTGGACACATAAATTACTGCATTAAAATGCATTTATTGGCCCTCTAGTGGACACATAAATTACTACATGTAAATGCATTTATTTGCCCTCTAGTGGACATATAAATTACTACATTTAAATGCATTTATTTGCCCTCTAGTGGACACATTAATTACTGCATTTAAATGCATTCATTTGCCCTCTAGTGGACAGATACATTACTGCATTAAAATTACTTATTTGCCCCCTAGTGGACATATAAATTACTACATTTAAATGCATTTATTTGCCCTCTAGTGGACACATAAAGTACTGCATTTAAATGCATTTATTGGCCCTCTAGTGGACACATAAATTACTGCATTTAAATGCATATATTTGCCGTCTAGTGGACACATACATAAATGCATTAAAATTACCCATTTGCCATCTAGTGGACACATAAATGAATGCATTTAAATGCATTTATTTGCCCTCTAGTGGACACATAAATTACTGCATTTAAATGCATTTATTGGCCCTCTAGTGGACACATAAATTACTACATGTAAATGCATTTATTTGCCCTCTAGTGGACATATAAATTACTACATTTAAATGCATTTATTTGCCCTCTAGTGGACACATTAATTACTGCATTTAAATGCATTCATTTGCCCTCTAGTGGACAGATACATTACTGCATTAAAATTACTTCTTTGCCCCCTAGTGGACATATAAATTACTACATTTAAATGCATTTATTGGCCCTCTAGTGGACATATACATTACTACATTTAAATGCATTTATTGGCCCTCTAGTGGACACATAAATTACTACATGTAAATGCATTTATTTGCCCTCTAGTGGACATATAAATTACTACATTTAAATGCATTTATTTGCCCTCTAGTGGACACATAAATTACTGCATTTAAATGCATTTATTTGCCCTCTAGTGGACACATAAGTTACTGCCTTTAAATGCATTTATTTGCCCTCTAGTGGACACATAAATTACTGCATTTAAATGCATATATTTGCCGTCTAGTGGACACATACATAAATGCATTAAAATTACTCATTTGCCCTCTAGTGGACACATAAATTACTGCATTTAAATGCATTTATTTGCCCTCTAGTGGACATATGAGTTACTGAATTTAAATTACTTATTTGCCCTCTAGTGGACACATAAATTACTGCATTTAAATGCATTTACTTGCCCTCTAGTGGACACATAAATTACTGCATTTAAATGCATTTATTTGCCTTCTAGTGGACACATAAATACATGCATTAAAATGCATTTATTTGCCCTCTAGTGGACACATAAAGTACTACATTTAAATGCATTTATTTGCCCTCTAGTGGACACATAAATTACTGCATGTAAATGCATTTATTTGCCCTCTAGTGGACACATAAATAAATGCATTAAAATTACCTATTTGCCCTCTAGTGGACACATAAATTACTACATTTAAATTGATTTATTTGCCCCCTAGTGGACATATAAATTACTGCATTTAAATGCATTTATTTGCCCTCTAGTGGACACATAAGTTACTGCATTTAAATGCATTTATTTGCCCTCTAGTGGACACATAAATTACTACATGTAAATGCATTTATTTACCCTCTAGTGGACACATAAATTACTGCATTTAAATGCATTTATTTGCCCTCTAGTGGACACATAAATTACTACATTTAAATTGATTTATTTGCCCCCTAGTGGACATATAAATTACTGCATTTAAATGCATTTATTTGCCCTCTAGTGGACACATAAGTTACTGCATTTAAATGCATTTATTTGCCCTCTAGTGGACACATAAATTACTACATGTAAATGCATTTATTTACCCTCTAGTGGACACATAAATTACTGCATTTAAATGCATTTATTTGTCCTCTAGTGGACACATAAATTACTTCATTTAAATGCATTCATTTGCCCCCTAGTGGACATATAAATTACTGCATGTAAATGCATTTATTTGCCCTCTTGTGGACACATAAATTACTGCCTTTAAATGCATTTATTTGCCCTCTAGTGGACACATAAATTACTGCATTTAAATGCATTTATTTGTCCTCTAGTGGACACATAAATTACTGCATTTAAATGCATTTATTTGCCCTCTAGTGGACATATGAGTTACTGAATTTAAATTACTTATTTGCCCTCTAGTGGACACATAAATTACTGCATTTAAATGCATTTACTTGCCCTCTAGTGGACACATAAATTACTGCATTTAAATGCATTTATTTGCCCTCTAGTGGACATATGAGTTACTGAATTTAAATTACTTATTTGCCCTCTAGTGGACACATAAATTACTGCATTTAAATGCATTTACTTGCCCTCTAGTGGACACATAAATTACTGCATTTAAATGCATTTATTTGCCTTCTAGTGGACACATAAATACATGCATTAAAAATGCATTTATTTGCCCTCTAGTGGACACATAAAGTACTACATTTAAATGCATTTATTTGCCCTCTAGTGGACACATAAATTACTGCATTTAAGTGCATTCATTTGCCCTCTAGTGGACACATACATTACTGCATGTAAATGCATTTATTTGCCCTCTAGTGGACACATAAATTACTGCATGTAAATGCATTTATTTGCCCTCTAGTGGACACATAAATAAATGCATTAAAATTACTTATTTGCCCTCTAGTGGACACATAAATTACTACATTTAAATTGATTTATTTGCCCCCTAGTGGACACATAAATACATGCATTAAAATGCATTTATTTGCCCTCTAGTGGACACATAAGTTACTGCATTTAAATGCATTTATTTGTCCTCTAGTGGACACATAAGTTACTGCATTTAAATGCATTTAATTGCCCTCTAGTGGACACATAAATTACTGCATTTAAGTGCATTTATTTGCCCTCTAGTGGACACATACATTACTGCATGTAAATGCATTTATTTGCCCTCTAGTGGACACATAAATTACTGCATGTAAATGCATTTATTTGCCCTCTAGTGGACACATAAATAAATGCATTTAAATTTATTTATTTGCCCCCTAGTGGACATATAAATTACTGCATTTAAATGCATTTATTTGCCCTCTAGTGGACACATAAATTAATGCATTTAAATGCATTTATTTGCCCTCTAGTGGACACATAAATTACTACATGTAAATGCATTTATTTACCCTCTGTTGGACATATAAATGACTACATTTAAATGCATTTATTTGTCCTCTAGTGGACACATAAATTACTGCATTTAAATGCATTTATTTGCTCTCTAGTGGACACATAAAATAACATTTTTAAACGCATTTATTTGCCCTGTAGTGGACACATAAATTAATGCATTTAAATACATTAATTTGCCCTCTAGTGGACACATAAATTAATGCATAGATGACAGTAGCAAATTAGGCAACGCCCACATTTGGGTGAAAACAAACAACTCGCAGTCAATACAAATCCCGCCGTAGTCAGTCTTTATTTCGCCAAAACAACGTTAACTGGCCTGGAAAACAATGGCTGACGTTCGTAAGGCATTATGTCGTTGCAGACCGATGATCTGCGACGTTACATGTAAAAAAAATAAAAGAAATAGGAGATGTATGTCCATACAGCCTACCGAAGGAGAGGTGGGTAAACGACCCCACTCAGTGGCCAGAGGTTCATACCCAGATATGTATTAATACCTCATTGAATCTCCAGGTAATGTATGACATCTATCACTTTCTCTATCAATATATCAATATATTATATATATATATATATATATATATATATATATATATATATATATATATATATATATATATATATATATATATATATATATATATATATATATATATATATATATACGTACGTACGTACGTATGTATGTATGTATGTATGTATGTATGTATGTATGTGTGTGTGTGTAAAGTTGGATATTTTATGTTTTACCTCTTTCCATGAAATGATTGACGATGTGATTTATTCTTGATATAGATATATTCTAAAAATTGTATTGATCAATCTCATTGCACCTAGTCAAAAGTGACTAATTTGTGTGTATAAATAAAAAATAAGAAGAGGAATGTGTCTGAAAGCAAAATTATTCCACTTTAATGGGCAACCGTTTATATGTATGTGTGTGTGTGTATGTATGTGTGTATGTATATATATGTATATATATATATATATATATATATATATATATATATATATATATATATATATATATATATATATATATATATATATATATATATATATATATATATATATATATATATATATATATATATACATATATACATACACACACACACACACACACAGACACACACACACACAATTAAATGAATTAATAAATGCATAAGTTATGTCCACTGAACACATTTATGAAGAAAAATCAGATATCTCACACTCTAATTTAGGGATTTACACAGCGACCCTGATGAAGAATTGGAGGTGATTGTGATGAAAGCGTATTTATTTTTGGGAAGGTGCATCCAACTCCTCAGTAATAACAGTCATATTAGTACTAAATATATTCCATTGTAATAAAGAGAAACACAATTCTAATTAATAACAAATCATTTATTTGTGATATCAGGAGTCCACAGACAGTACCTCAGAACAGGAGCTTCAGGTAAAAACACAAAATATATAAAACACTCCATTACAGGGTCCAGAATTAATATTTGGGCACCAAATGGCTACTGAATGTTCAACACACTGCTTAACAGTTATGTGGAAAATTCATTTACTATATTCAGGGTTCTATCTTTCTTAAACATCAAATTAGATTTGTAATGATATTAAAATGAAAATGTATAATGGAAATGACAATTAGGTTTATGTCAAGAAGATTCATAAGACAGTTTATTTATATTTACAGGAGACCTCAACTGTCAGCTCAGGGCGAAGCGCAGTGCAGTAAGGTAGATTGTGGAAATGGAAAGTTGCTACGTCACTCATTTTAACACAGAATAGAGTAAAACTGTCAGAGTATTTTGACCAACACATCCCCCTCTCTGCTTTTATTGAACACAACGCTACCTGACAGGTTGACCAAGGCAGCACAGACATTTACTATCTTGTCAATGGAAACCACATCCCTTTCCTTCACCTCATCCCACAGTCCTTGACGAAGCAGCGAGGGAGTTGCCCATCCAGGATGGGGAATCTCCGCTTCAGCAAACCTATCACCCGTTCTGTAAAATAAAACAAAGAGGTTTTAGAGTCTTTTTCAGCATGGAAGTTCATACTGGTATTTTACATGTTTTGTGCTATTTTATATCTGCTAAGGGGCAGGACTCATAGTTGTTTAACAGGTCTGGCTGCCCTGCTGCGCTGCAGCGCTGCTGCGCTGCTGCACTGCTGCGCTGCTGCCCTGCTGCGCTGCCGCGCTGCTGCCCTGCTGCGCTGCTGCGCTGCTCTCCACTGGTTCAGAAGGTTCTCAATACCTAATCCTTATTAATCTTTGAGTTGTGTTGTTGGATATTAATGTATGAGTTTCAATGACATTGTAAACCGATTTTAAGTGCCATCAGATGGAATAGATTGCCAGTCTGTGGAAAATAAATGTACTTGCCAACATGAATCCAAATTTTTGATTTAATTCTGGATTCTTCATCGTCTTTGCCTGTGAGCTGCTTCTTGCCACGAGTGAAGGCGGCTGGGGTTATGAGACTGACACCTAGCACGGAAAAGTCATCCTTCAGGGTAAAGCCCCGATCAGCCAAAATCTGAAACAAGTACGGTAATACATTAGATATACATATGGTGAAACACTAATTTACAGCACTTGTCCATAATGACTACAAAAATACAACAAAAGCGTATAAATTGATTACATTATTGTTTTGTTAAGGTACAGGAGTACCTTAACTTATCTCATCTTAGATTATGTATGCACTAGCAAATATGTAGGGTGCAGGTACTGAATTACCTGGTCCCCACGATGTGGTAGCAGGTGAAATGAAGCCTGATTCCTTTGTTATCTTAACATGTGATGGCCTGCCCCACCAGGCATGGGACAAGAAGGTGATTCTGCCTGCAGGACGACACGCAATTAGATATTTCACCCTAGTCCACTTCTCATAGTTGGAGTATGATTTAGCTCTGTGGGGGGAAACAAAAACAAAAATAACTGTTAGCAAAACATGTTTCCTACACATTTTCCAATTAAAAATGTCTTACTTTTTCTGGAACTAGAATTATTTTGGAGACTTAGTCTGGTGTTCAAAATGATTAAGATTGTTAATAATCAGTTTAATTTGTAATACTTTTCAAGACCTGTGCAGGAACCCTATTAAGAGACACCTGGCTGGCTAAGTAGTCATAATTTACACATTTTTGTAACCTTTACCTAGCTTTAAGGCCCTTTGGATTTTCAATTCTAATTTCAATGCAATCAATAATTGCTGTGAGGCAGGAAAGTTGTCCATCATCACTGGTGGTCTCTCTGATGCATCTCTGTCAGGCCAGTGGATGAGGAAGCTGATTTTTGCATACATTAGATCTAACTTAGTGACAACTTTGACGAGTGGCATTAGCTAATGTTATCATCATAATTTAACGTACCTGTGATGAAGTGTTTCCTACACACGTACACATATGGACTAGCCGGGTCCCACGGCTGGCCATTTTCATCCACTCTTCGTATCGCCTGAAGCCATAAATCTCTCCTCTTTTTGTTTCGCTCTCTTGAAGGGAGCAGAGAAAATCTTAAGTTTGTCTCTTTTAAGTTGTTCGACGAACAATAGACAACGCAGCAACTCTCCGGCATTAATGTGGAGTCTGCTTTGTTTTCACCGGAAAGGGGGCGTGGCCTTTTTTGTGACGTATGGTTACTGTCTTCTATTGAAATGCATTTATTTGCCCTCTAGTGGACACATAAATTACTGCTTTTAAATGCATTTACTTGCCCTCTAGTGGTAGTACTCTAGTAATCTAGTATTCTCTAGAACTCTCTAGTACTCTCTAGTACTGTAGTACTCTAGTAATCTAGTACTCTCTAGTACTCTCTAGTACTCCAGTACTTTCTAGTACTCCAGTACTTTCTAGTACTTGCTAGTATTCTAGTACTCTAGTACTCTCTAGTACTCTACTGCTCTCTAGTACTATCTAGTTCTCCGGTACTCGCTAGTAATCTAGTACTCTTGAGTACTCTCAAGTACTCTAGTACTCTCTAGTACTCTCTAGTACTCTCTAGTACTCTGGTATTTTCTAGTACTCTCTAGTACAGTGATTCTTAACCATAGGGCCGCGGCCCACACTTGGGCCGCGAGCGCCATCTAGTGGGCCGCAAAAAAAAATCTGTTTTGTACGTGTGGGCCGCGAGGGCCGCGGGACTGCATAGCAACCCAACCAAATGAGGAGAAGACACTCAGCTAGCTGTACGTGTAATAGTAAGAGAAATGGTGTGTATTTACAGAGTAAATCCTTCATTTTGCACAGAGTAGGTTTAGATCCGCCAGGATCAGGGATCGATTACTTGGGTCTGCGCCCAGAGCGAGCAAGCGCGGCGTGATCATTTATCCCGACGCGTCCCCGCGGCCGGGGAGGTCCCTAAATTAGAGTGTGAGATATCTGATTTTTCTTCATAAATGTGTTCAGTGGACATAACTTATGCATTTATTAATTCATTTAATTGTGTGTGTGTGTGTGTGTGTGTGTGTGTGTGTGTGTATGTATATATGTATATATATATATATATATATATATATATATATATATATATATATATATATATATATACATATATATACATACACACATACATACACACACACACAAAAGCGTATAAATTGATTACATTATTGTTTTGTTAAGGTACAGGAGTACCTTAACTTATCTCATCTTAGATTATGTATGCACTAGCAAACATGTAGGGTGCAGGTACTGAATGACCTGGTCCCCACGATGTGGTAGCAGGTGAAATGAAGCCTGATTCCTTTGTTATCTTAACATGTGATGGCCTGCCCCACCAGGCATGGGACAAGAAGGTGATTCTGCCTGCAGGACGACACGCAATTAGATATTTCACCCTAGTCCACTTCTCATAGTTGGAGTATGATTTAGCTCTGTGGGGGGAAACAAAAACAAAAATAACTGTTAGCAAAACATGTTTCCTACACATTTTCCAATTAAAAATGTCTTACTTTTTCTGGAACTAGAATTATTTTGGAGACTTAGTCTGGTGTTCAAAATGATTAAGATTGTTAATAATCAGTTTAATTTGTAATACTTTTCAAGACCTGTGCAGGAACCCTATTAAGAGACACCTGGCTGGCTAAGTAGTCATAATTTACACATTTTTGTAACCTTTACCTAGCTTTAAGGCCCTTTGGATTTTCAATTCTAATTTCAATGCAATCAATAATTGCTGTGAGGCAGGAAAGTTGTCCATCATCACTGGTGGTCTCTCTGATGCATCTCTGTCAGGCCAGTGGATGAGGAAGCTGATTTTTGCATACATTAGATCTAACTTAGTGACAACTTTGACGAGTGGCATTAGCTAATGTTATCATCATAATTTAACGTACCTGTGATGAAGTGTTTCCTACACACGTACACATATGGACTAGCCGGGTCCCACGGCTGGCCATTTTCATCCACTCTTCGTATCGCCTGAAGCCATAAATCTCTCCTCTTTTTGTTTCGCTCTCTTGAAGGGAGCAGAGAAAATCTTAAGTTTGTCTCTTTTAAGTTGTTCGACGAACAATAGACAACGCAGCAACTCTCCGGCATTAATGTGGAGTCTGCTTTGTTTTCACCGGAAAGGGGGCGTGGCCTTTTTTGTGACGTATGGTTACTGTCTTCTATTGAAATGCATTTATTTGCCCTCTAGTGGACACATAAATTACTGCTTTTAAATGCATTTACTTGCCCTCTAGTGGTAGTACTCTAGTAATCTAGTATTCTCTAGAACTCTCTAGTACTCTCTAGTACTGTAGTACTCTAGTAATCTAGTACTCTCTAGTACTCTCTAGTACTCCAGTACTTTCTAGTACTCCAGTACTTTCTAGTACTTGCTAGTATTCTAGTACTCTAGTACTCTCTAGTACTCTACTGCTCTCTAGTACTATCTAGTTCTCCGGTACTCGCTAGTAATCTAGTACTCTTGAGTACTCTCAAGTACTCTAGTACTCTCTAGTACTCTCTAGTACTCTCTAGTACTCTGGTATTTTCTAGTACTCTCTAGTACAGTGATTCTTAACCATAGGGCCGCGGCCCACACTTGGGCCGCGAGCGCCATCTAGTGGGCCGCAAAAAAAAATCTGTTTTGTACGTGTGGGCCGCGAGGGCCGCGGGACTGCATAGCAACTCCCGACCAAATAAGGAGAAGACACTCAGCTAGCTGTACGTGTAATAGTAAGAGAAATGGTGTGTATTTACAGAGTAAATCCTTCATTTTGCACAGAGTAGGTTTAGATCCGCCAGGATCAGGGATCGATTACTTGGGTCTGCGCCCAGAGCGAGCGAGCGCGGCGTGATCATTTATCCCGACGCGTCCCCGCGGCCGGGGAGGTCGGTGCCGCTCGGGCTTGCGGGCTCCGTCGTTACTGCTGAAGGATGGTACATGTAGATGCGTGGGCTGACGTGTCTGCTGGACTGGGCTGTTCGAGCTTTCTCAAAAGCATCGGAAAGACTCAGGTGCTCGGCTCCGCATCCCGAGAGCTGCGGGCTGTGCCCCTCTCAGCTGATCAGGCTCGGATGAAACCTGACGCGCTGAGTCCTCTGACAACTGATTAATGTAATATTAATGTAATATCTTAAATAAAGTACAATCAAACTAAGTTTTGCTTTGTAAAACTAAATATCGTTCCAGGCTCACCAATGTTTATATTAATTTATTATAAAAATGTGTTGAGACATTTAACAAAGAAAAGGGGAAATTCAAACTGCTGGTAAAGAAATAAAATAAGATAGCATTTGAAAAATAAAATAAAATGTATTTTATTTTTAAGAGAAAAAAATGTGTGTAATTCAAGTTACACAAATATGTGGCAAATATGTACTTTTTTTAATATACCAGTCAGATGCAGATGTATATACAACTATGAGGCTACTTGAATATATACATACATATACACACACATATATGTATATATATATATATATATTTATATATATATATATATATATATATATATATATATATATATATATATATATATATATATATATATATATATATATATATATATATATATATATATATATTATGATGTTCTGGACCTTCGCTTGAGTAAATGTTCTCTATATGGACCTCTTAAAGTTTTAGTTGAATACCCCTGCTATAAAGTGTTAATATTTAATGGGCCCCGGGCCACTCTGTACTGAAAAAATTGGGCCCCAAGGTCAGAAAGGTTAAGAACCCCTGCTCTAGTACTCTAGTGATCTAGTACTCTCTAGTACTCTAGTGATCTAGTACTCTCTAGTACTCTAGTGATCTAGTACTCTCTAGTACTCTAGTGATCTAGTACTCTCTAGTACTCTAGTGATCTAGTACTCTCTAGTACCGAGCATGTCACTTCTGGGAAAACACAAGCACTCTCTCAAGCATCTATCTCCAGGTATCTCACTCACTCCGGATCTACTAAGGTATCCCGTCACTTCCTGGTGTTGCGGTCTGCTGCTGTCTCACGGCGTTTGCAGGCTCTGATCTCTCCCGACTTTTTTGTTTAAAACAACAACCTCTTTCTGCATCACAGCTCTTCTAAGTATTTTCTTAGAATCAACTGTGCTGGAAATTCAAACTAAAATGTTGTGGAAGTTTATTCCAGTATGTGATTATTGCCCTGGACATCACAGTGTTTTTGAAGGCATCAGTTTTAGGTTTAGGAAAACACGTCCAAAGGCTTGTTTACCATGTTGATAAGAGAACGGGAGACGGTTCTGGACTGCAGGTTCAGGTCCAGACCTGCAGATTGAGGTCTAGAACCTGCAGGACCAGGTCTAGAACCAGCAGGACCAGGTCTAGAACCTGCAGGACCAGGTCTAGAACCTGCAGGACCAGGTCTAAGACCTGCAGGACCAGGTCTAAGACCTGCAGGACCAGGTCTAGAACCTGCAGGACCAGGTCTAAGACCTGCAGGACCAGGTCTAGAACCTGCAGGACCAGGTCTAAGACCTGCAGGACCAGGTCTAGAACCTGCAGGACCAGGTCTAGAACCTGCAGGACCAGGTCTAAGACCTGCAGGACCAGGTCTAGAACCTGCAGGACCAGGTCTAAGACCTGCAGGACCAGGTCTAGAACCTGCAAGACCAGGTCTAAGACCTGCAAGACCAGGTCTAAGACCTGCAGGACCAGGTCTAGAACCTGCAGGACCAGGTCTAAGACCTGCAAGACCAGGTCTAAGACCTGCAGGACCAGGTCTAGAACCTGCAGGACCAGGTCTAGAACCTGCAGGACCAGGTCTAAGACCTGCAGGACCAGGTCTAGAACCTGCAGGACCAGGTCTAAGACCTGCAGGACCAGGTCTAAGACCTGCAGGACCAGGTCTAGAACCTGCAGGACCAGGTCTAAGACCTGCAGGACCAGGTCTAGAACCTGCAGGACCAGGTCTAGAACCTGCAGGACCAGGTCTAGAACCTGCAAGACCAGGTCTAGAACCTGCAGGACCAGATCTAGAACCTGCAGGACCAGGTCTAGAACCTGCAGGACCAGGTCTAGAACCTGCAGGACCAGGTCTAGAACCTGCAGGACCAGGTCTAAGACCTGCAGGACCAGGTCTAGAACCTGCAGGACCAGGTCTAGAACCTGCAGGACCAGGTCTAGAACCTGCAGGACCAGGTCTAAGACCTGCAGGACCAGGTCTAAGACCTGCAGGACCAGGTCTAGAACCTGCAGGACCAGGTCTAAGACCTGCAGGACCAGGTCTAAGACCTGCAGGACCAGGTCTAAGACCTGCAGGATCAAGTCTAAGACCTGCTGGACCAGGTCTAAGACCTGCAGGACCAGGTCTAAGACCTGCAGGACCAGGTCTAGAACCTGCAGGACCAGGTCTAGAACCTGCAGGACCAGGTCTAAGACCTGCAGGACCAGGTCTAAGACCTGCAGGACCAGGTCTAGAACCTGCAGGACCAGGTCTAGAACCTGCAGGACCAGGTCTAAGACCTGCAGGACCAGGTCTAAGACCTGCAGGACCAGGTCTAGAACCTGCAGGACCAGGTCTAGAACCTGCAGGACCAGGTCTAAGACCTGAAGGACCAGGTCTAGAACCTGCAGGACCAGGTCTAGAACCTGCAGGACCAGGTCTAAGACCTGCAGGACCAGGTCTAGGACCTGCAGGACCAGGTCTAAGACCTGCAGGACCAGGTCTAGAACCTGCAGGACCAGGTCTAGAACCTGCAGGACCAGGTCTAAGACCTGCAGGACCAGGTCTAGAACCT
>NW_026906381.1:0-35577 GCF_033807715.1 Cololabis saira | reverse complement strand
GAAATTTAAACAGCCACTTACCTTTTTTCCTTTGCATCTGTGTCTGTTCCTCGTGGATTCAGCAACATCTGCAAAAGATAAAGGTATTTCAAAGTTTTTTATGTGAGCACCACAATAAAATTTTTGAGAAATTTAAACAGCCACTTACCTTTTTTCCTTTGCATCTGTGTCTGCTCCTCGTGGATTCAGCAACATCCGGAAATGATAAAGGCACTTCAAGTTTTTTTATGTGAGCACCATAATAAAATTTTTGAGAAATTTAAACAGCCACTTACCTTTTTTCCTTTGCATCTGTGTCTGCTCCTCGTGGAGTCAGCAACATCCGAAAATGATAAAGACAATTCAAGTTTTTTTATGTGAGCACCATAATAAAATTTTTGAGAAATTTAAACAGCCACTTACCTTTTTTCCTTTGCATCTGTGTCTGCTCCTCGTGGATTCAGCAACATCTGCAAAAGATAAAGGTATTTCAAAGTTTTTTATGTGAGCACCACTATCACATTTTTGAGAAATTTAAACAGCCACTTACCTTTTTTCCTTTGCATCTGTGAGTTTCTCCTCCTTGTGGATTAAGCAAAATTTGGAAAAGATAAAGGCATTTTAACGTTTTTTATGTGAGCACCATAATCAAATTTTGGAGAAATTTAAACAGCCACTTACCTTTTTTCCTTTGCATCTGTGTCTGCTCCTCGTGGATTCAGCAACATCTGCAAAAGATAAAGGTATTTAAAAGTTTTTTATGTGAGCACCACTATCAAATTTTTGAGAAATTTAAACAGCCACTTACCTTTTTTCCTTTGCATCTGTGAGTTTCTCCTCCTTGTGGATTCAGCAAAATTTGGAAAAGATAAAGGCATTTTAACGTTTTTTATGTGAGCACCATAATCAAATTTTGGAGAAATTTAAACAGCCACTTACCTTTTTTCCTTTGCATCTGTGTCTGCTCCTCGTGGATTCAGCAACATCTGCAAAAGATAAAGGAATTTAAAAGTATTTTATGTGAGCACCACAATAACATTTTTGAGAAATTTAAACAGCCACTTACCTTTTTTCCTTTGCATCTGTGTCTGCTCCTCAAGGATTCAGCAACATCTGCAAAAGATAAAGGTATTTCAAAGTTTTTTATGTGAGCACCACAATAAAATTTTTGAGAAATTTAAACAGCCACTTACCTTTTTTCCTTTGCATCTGTGTCTGCTCCTCGTGGATTCAGCAACATCTGCAAAAGATAAAGGTATTTCAAAGTTTTTTATGTGAGCACCACTATCAAATTTTTGAGAAATTTAAACAGCCACTTACCTTTTTTTCCTTTGCATCTGTGTCTGCTCCTCGTGGAGTCAGCAACATCCGAAAATGATAAAGGCAATTCAAGTTTTTTTATGTGAGCACCATAATCAAATTTTTGAGAAATTTAAACAGCCACTTACCTTTTTTCCTTTGCATCTGTTTCTGCTCCTCGTGGATTCAGCAACATCTGCAAAAGATAAAGGTATTTCAAAGTTTTTTATGTGAGCACCACAATAAAATTTTTGAGAAATTTAAACAGCCACTTACCTTTTTTCCTTTGCATCTGTGTCTGCTCCTCGTGGATTCAGAAACATATGCAAAAGATAAAGGTATTTCAAATTTTATGTGAGCACCATAATCAAATTTTTGAGAAATTTAAACAGCCACTTACCTTTTTTCCTTTGCATCTGTGTCTGCTCCTCGTGGATTCAACAACATCCGGAAATGATAAAGGAATTTCAACGTTTTTTATGTGAGCACCATAATCTAATTTTTGAGAAATTTAAACAGCCACTTACCTTTTTTCCTTTGCATCTGTGTCTGCTCCTCGTGGATTCAACAACATCCGGAAATGATAAAGGAATTTCAACGTTTTTTATGTGAGCACCACAATCCAATTTTTGAGAAATTTAAACAGCCACTTACCTTTTTTTCCTTTGCATCTGTGAGTGTCTGCTCCTCGTGGAGTCAGCAACATCTGCAAAAGACAAAGGTATTTCAAAGTTTTTTATGTGAGCACCATAATCAAATTTTTGAGAAATTTAAACAGCCACTTACCTTTTTTCCTTTGCATCTGTGTCTGCTCCTCGTGGATTCAGCAACATCTGCAAAAGATAAAGGAATTTCAAAGTTTTTTATGTGAGCACCACTATAAAATTTTTGAGAAATTTAAACAGCCACTTACCTTTTTTCCTTTGCATCTGTGTCTGCTCCTCGTGGATTCAGCAACATCTGCAAAAGATAAAGGTAATTCAAAATTTTTTTATGTGAGCACCACAATAAAATTTTTGAGAAATTTAAACAGCCACTTACCTTTTTTCCTTTGCATCTGTGAGTGTCTGCTCCTCGTGGATTCAGCAACATATGCAAAAGATAAAGGTATTTCAAAGTTTTTTATGTGAGCACCATAATCCAATTTTTGAGAAATTTAAACAGCCACTTACCTTTTTTCCTTTGCATCTGTGTCTGCTCCTCGTGGATTCAGCAACATCTGCAAAAGATAAAGGTATTTCAAAGTTTTTTATGTGAGCACCATAATCCAATTTTTGAGAAATTTAAACAGCCACTTACCTTTTTTCCTTTGCATCTGTGTCTGCTCCTCGTGGATTCAACAACATCCGGGAAATGATAAAGGAATTTCAAAGTTTTTTATGTGAGCACCACAATAAAATTTTTGAGAAATTTAAACAGCTACTTACCTTTTTTCCTTTGCATCTGTGTCTGCTCCTCGTGGATTCAGCAACATCTGCAAAAGATAAAGGTATTTCAAAGTTTTTTATGTGAGCACCACTATCACATTTTTGAGAAATTTAAACAGCCACTTACCTTTTTTCCTTTGCATCTGTGAGTTTCTCCTCCTTGTGGATTCAGCAAAATTTGGAAAAGATAAAGGCACTTCAAGTTTTTTTTTATGTGAACACCATAATGAAATTTTTGAGAAATTTAAACAGCCACTTACCTTTTTTCCTTTGCATCTGTGAGTTTCTCCTCCTTGTGGATTCAGCAAAATTTGGAAAAGATAAAGGCATTTTAACGTTTTTTATGTGAGCACCATAATCAAATTTTGGAGAAATTTAAACAGCCACTTACCTTTTTTCCTTTGCATCTGTGTCTGTTCCTCGTGGATTCAGCAACATCTGCAAAAGATAAAGGTATTTCAAAGTTTTTTATGTGAGCACCACTATCAAATTTTTGAGAAATTTAAACAGCCACTTACCTTTTTTCCTTTGCATCTGTGAGTTTCTCCTCCTTGTGGATTCAGCAAAATTTGCAAAAGATAAAGGTATTTAAAAGTTTTTTATGTGAGCACCACAATAAAATTTTTGAGAAATTTAAACAGCCACTTACCTTTTTTCCTTTGCATCTGTGAGTGTCTGCTCCTCGTGGATTCAGCAACATATGCAAAAGATAAAGGTATTTCAAAGTTTTTTATGTGAGCACCATAATCCAATTTTTGAGAAATTTAAACAGCCACTTACCTTTTTTCCTTTGCATCTGTGAGTTTCTCCTCCTTGTGGATTCAGCAAAATTTGGAAAAGATAAAGGCATTTTAACGTTTTTTATGTGAGCACCATAATCACATTTTTGAGAAATTTAAACAGCCACTTACCTTTTTTCCTTTGCATCTGTGTCTGCTCCTCGTGGAATCAACAACATCCGGGAAATGATAAAGGAATTTCAAAGTTTTTTATGTGAGCACCACAATAAAATTTTTGAGAAATTTAAACAGCTACTTACCTTTTTTCCTTTGCATCTGTGTCTGCTCCTCGTGGATTCAGCAACATCTGCAAAAGATAAAGGTAATTCCAAGTTTTTTATGTGAGCACCACAATAAAATTTTTGAGAAATTTAAACAGCCACTTACCTTTTTTTCCTTTGCATCTGTGTCTGCTCCTCGTGGAGTCAGCAACATCCGAAAATGATAAAGGCAATTCAAGTTTTTTTATGTGAGCACCATAATCCAATTTTTGAGAAATTTAAACAGCCACTTACCTTTTTTCCTTTGCATCTGTCTCTGCTCCTCGTGGATTCAGCAACATCTGCAAAAGATAAAGGTATTTCAAAGTTTTTTATGTGAGCACCACTATCAAATTTTTGAGAAATTTAAACAGCCACTTATCTTTTTTCCTTTGCATCTGTGAGTTTCTCCTCCTTGTGGATTCAGCAAAATTTGGAAAAGATAAAGGCATTTTAACGTTTTTATGTGAGCACCATAATCTAATTTTTGAGAAATTTAAACAGCCACTTACCTTTTTTCCTTTGCATCTGTGTCTGCTCCTCGTGGAGTCAGCAACATCCGAAAATGATAAAGACAATTCAAGTTTTTTTATGTGAGCACCATAATAAAATTTTTGAGAAATTTAAACAGCCACTTACCTTTTTTCCTTTGCATCTGTGTCTGCTCCTCGTGGATTCAGCAACATGTGCAAAAGATAAAGGTATTTCAAAGTTTTTTATGTGAGCACCATAATCCAATTTTTGAAAAATTTAAACAGCCACTTACCTTTTTTCCTTTGCATCTGTGTCTGCTCCTCGTGGATTCAGCAACATCTGCAAAAGATAAAGGTATTTCAAAGTTTTTTATGTGAGCACCACTATCACATTTTTGAGAAATTTAAACAGCCACTTACCTTTTTTCCTTTGCATCTGTGAGTTTCTCCTCCTTGTGGATTAAGCAAAATTTGGAAAAGATAAAGGCATTTTAACGTTTTTTATGTGAGCACCATAATCAAATTTTGGAGAAATTTAAACAGCCACTTACCTTTTTTCCTTTGCATCTGTGTCTGCTCCTCGTGGATTCAGCAACATCTGCAAAAGATAAAGGTATTTAAAAGTTTTTTATGTGAGCACCACTATCAAATTTTTGAGAAATTTAAACAGCCACTTACCTTTTTTCCTTTGCATCTGTGAGTTTCTCCTCCTTGTGGATTCAGCAAAATTTGGAAAAGATAAAGGCATTTTAACGTTTTTTATGTGAGCACCATAATCAAATTTTGGAGAAATTTAAACAGCCACTTACCTTTTTTCCTTTGCATCTGTGTCTGCTCCTCGTGGATTCAGCAACATCTGCAAAAGATAAAGGAATTTAAAAGTATTTTATGTGAGCACCACAATAACATTTTTGAGAAATTTAAACAGCCACTTACCTTTTTTCCTTTGCATCTGTGTCTGCTCCTCAAGGATTCAGCAACATCTGCAAAAGATAAAGGTATTTCAAAGTTTTTTATGTGAGCACCACAATAAAATTTTTGAGAAATTTAAACAGCCACTTACCTTTTTTCCTTTGCATCTGTGTCTGCTCCTCGTGGATTCAGCAACATCTGCAAAAGATAAAGGTATTTCAAAGTTTTTTATGTGAGCACCACTATCAAATTTTTGAGAAATTTAAACAGCCACTTACCTTTTTTTCCTTTGCATCTGTGTCTGCTCCTCGTGGAGTCAGCAACATCCGAAAATGATAAAGGCAATTCAAGTTTTTTTATGTGAGCACCATAATCAAATTTTTGAGAAATTTAAACAGCCACTTACCTTTTTTCCTTTGCATCTGTTTCTGCTCCTCGTGGATTCAGCAACATCTGCAAAAGATAAAGGTATTTCAAAGTTTTTTATGTGAGCACCACAATAAAATTTTTGAGAAATTTAAACAGCCACTTACCTTTTTTCCTTTGCATCTGTGTCTGCTCCTCGTGGATTCAGAAACATATGCAAAAGATAAAGGTATTTCAAATTTTATGTGAGCACCATAATCAAATTTTTGAGAAATTTAAACAGCCACTTACCTTTTTTCCTTTGCATCTGTGTCTGCTCCTCGTGGATTCAACAACATCCGGAAATGATAAAGGAATTTCAACGTTTTTTATGTGAGCACCATAATCTAATTTTTGAGAAATTTAAACAGCCACTTACCTTTTTTCCTTTGCATCTGTGTCTGCTCCTCGTGGATTCAACAACATCCGGAAATGATAAAGGAATTTCAACGTTTTTTATGTGAGCACCATAATCCAATTTTGTAGAAATTTAAACAGCCACTTACCTTTTTTCCTTTGCATCTGTGTCTGCTCCTCGTGGATTCAGCAACATCTGCAAAAGATAAAGGTATTTCAAAGTTTTTTATGTGAGCACCACTATCAAATTTTTGAGAAATTTAAACAGCCACTTACCTTTTTTTCCTTTGCATCTGTGTCTGCTCCTCGTGGAGTCAGCAACATCTGCAAAAGATAAAGGTATTTCAAAGTTTTTTATGTGAGCACCACAATAACATTTTTGAGAAATTTAAACAGCCACTTACCTTTTTTCCTTTGCATTTGTGAGTGTCTGCTCCTCGTGGAGTCAGCAACATCCGGAAATGATCAAGGCACTTCAAGTTTTTTTATGTGAGCACCATAATCAAATTTTTGAGAAATTTAAACAGCCACTTACCTTTTTTCCTTTGCATCTGTGTCTGCTCCTCGTGGATTCAGCAACATCTGCAAAAGATAAAGGTATTTCAAAGTTTTTTATGTGAGCACCACTATCAAATTTTTGAGAAATTTAAACAGCCACTTACCTTTTTTCCTTTGCATCTGTGAGTTTCTCCTCCTTGTGGATTCAGTAAAATTTGGAAAAGATAAAGGCATTTTAACGTTTTTTATGTGATCACCATAATCTAATTTTTGAGAAATTTAAACAGCCACTTACCTTTTTTCCTTTGCATCTGTGTCTGCTCCTCGTGGATTCAACAACATCTGCAAAAGATAAAGGTATTTCAAAGTTTTTTATGTGAGCACCACTATCACATTTTTGAGAAATTTAAACAGCCACTTACCTTTTTTCCTTTGCATCTGTGTCTGCTCCTCGTGGATTCAGCAACATCTGCAAAAGATAAAAGGCATTTTAACGTTTTTTATGTGAGCACCATGATCTAATTTTTGAGAAATTTAAACAGCCACTTACCTTTTTTCCTTTGCATCTGTGAGTTTCTCCTCCTTGTGGATTCAGCAAAATTTGGAAAAGATAAAGGCATTTTAACGTTTTTTATGTGAGCACCATAATCAAATTTTTGAGAAATTTAAACAGCCACTTACCTTTTTTCCTTTGCATCTGTGTCTGCTCCTCGTGGATTCAACAACATCCGGAAATGATAAAGGAATTTCAACGTTTTTTATGTGAGCACCATAATCAAATTTTTGAGAAATTTAAACAGCCACTTACCTTTTTTCCTTTGCATCTGTGTCTGCTCCTCGTGGATTCAGCAACATCTGCAAAAGATAAAGGTATTTCAAAGTTTTTTATGTGAGCACCACTATCAAATTTTTGAGAAATTTAAACAGCCACTTACCTTTTTTCCTTTGCATCTGTGAGTTTCTCCTCCTTGTGGATTCAGTAAAATTTGGAAAAGATAAAGGCATTTTAACGTTTTTTATGTGATCACCATAATCTAATTTTTGAGAAATTTAAACAGCCACTTACCTTTTTTCCTTTGCATCTGTGTCTGCTCCTCGTGGATTCAACAACATCTGCAAAAGATAAAGGTATTTCAAAGTTTTTTATGTGAGCACCACTATCACATTTTTGAGAAATTTAAACAGCCACTTACCTTTTTTCCTTTGCATCTGTGTCTGCTCCTCGTGGATTCAGCAACATCTGCAAAAGATAAAAGGCATTTTAACGTTTTTTATGTGAGCACCATGATCTAATTTTTGAGAAATTTAAACAGCCACTTACCTTTTTTCCTTTGCATCTGTGAGTTTCTCCTCCTTGTGGATTCAGCAAAATTTGGAAAAGATAAAGGCATTTTAACGTTTTTTATGTGAGCACCATAATCAAATTTTTGAGAAATTTAAACAGCCACTTACCTTTTTTCCTTTGCATCTGTGTCTGCTCCTCGTGGATTCAGCAACATCTGCAAAAGATAAAGGTATTTCAAAGTTTTTTATGTGAGCACCACTATCAAATTTTTGAGAAATTTAAACAGCCACTTACCTTTTTTTCCTTTGCATCTGTGTCTGCTCCTCGTGGATTCAGCAACATCTGCAAAAGATAAAGGTATTTCAAAGTTTTTTATGTGAGCACCACAATAACATTTTTGAGAAATTTAAACAGCCACTTACCTTTTTTCCTTTGCATTTGTGAGTGTCTGCTCCTCGTGGAGTCAGCAACATCCGGAAATGATAAAGGAATTTCAACGTTTTTTATGTGAGCACCACTATCAAATTTTTGAGAAATTTAAACAGCCACTTACCTTTTTTCCTTTGCATCTGTGAGTTTCTCCTCCTTGTGGATTCAGCAAAATTTGGAAAAGATAAAGGCATTTTAACGTTTTTTATGTGAGCACCATAATAGAATTTTTGAGAAATTTAAACAGCCACTTACCTTTTTTTCCTTTGCATCTGTGTCTGCTCCTCGTGGAGTCAGCAACATCCGGAAATGATAAAGGCACTTCAAGTTTTTTTATGTGAGCACCATAATCAAATTTTTGAGAAATTTAAACAGCCACTTACCTTTTTTTCCTTTGCATCTGTGTCTGCTCCTCGTGGATTCAGCAACATCTGCAAAAGATAAAGGTATTTCAAAGTTTTTTATGTGAGCACCACTATCAAATTTTTGAGAAATTTAAACAGCCACTTACCTTTTTTCCTTTGCATCTGTGAGTTTCTCCTCCTTGTGGATTCAGCAAAATTTGGAAAAGATAAAGGCATTTTAACGTTTTTTATGTGAGCACCATAATCAAATTTTTGAGAAATTTAAACAGCCACTTACCTTTTTTCCTTTGCATCTGTGAGTGTCTGCTCCTCGTGGATTCAGCAACATCTGCAAAAGATAAAGGTATTTCAAAGTTTTTTATGTGAGCACCACAATAACATTTTTGAGAAATTTAAACAGCCACTTACCTTTTTTTCCTTTGCATCTGTGTCTGCTCCTCGTGGATTCAGCAACATATGCAAAAGATAAAGGTATTTCAAAGTTTTTTATGTGAGCACCATAATCAAATTTTTGAGAAATTTAAACAGCCACTTACCTTTTTTCCTTTGCATCTGTGAGTTTCTCCTCCTTGTGGATTCAGCAACATTTGGAAAAGATAAAGGTATTTAAAAGTTTTTTATGTGAGCACCATAATCAAATTTTTGAGAAATTTAAACAGCCACTTACCTTTTTTCCTTTGCATCTGTTTCTGCTCCTCGTGGATTCAGCAACATCTGCAAAAGATAAAGGTATTTCAAAGTTTTTTATGTGAGCACCACAATAAAATTTTTGAGAAATTTAAACAGCCACTTACCTTTTTTCCTTTGCATCTGTGTCTGCTCCTCGTGGATTCAACAACATCCGGAAATGATAAAGGAATTTCAACGTTTTTTATGTGAGCACCACTATCAAATTTTTGAGAAATTTAAACAGCCACTTACCTTTTTTCCTTTGCATCTGTGAGTTTCTCCTCCTTGTGGATTCAGCAAAATTTGGAAAAGATAAAGGCATTTTAACGTTTTTTATGTGAGCACCATAATAGAATTTTTGAGAAATTTAAACAGCCACTTACCTTTTTTCCTTTGCATCTGTGAGTTTCTCCTCCTTGTGGATTCAGCAAAATTTGGAAAAGATAAAGGCATTTTAACGTTTTTTATGTGAGCACCATAATCAAATTTTGGAGAAATTTAAACAGCCACTTACCTTTTTTCCTTTGCATCTGTGTCTGTTCCTCGTGGATTCAGCAACATCTGCAAAAGATAAAGGTATTTCAAAGTTTTTTATGTGAGCACCACTATCAAATTTTTGAGAAATTTAAACAGCCACTTACCTTTTTTCCTTTGCATCTGTGAGTTTCTCCTCCTTGTGGATTCAGCAAAATTTGCAAAAGATAAAGGTATTTCAAAGTTTTTTATGTGAGCACCATAATCCAATTTTTGAGAAATTTAAACAGCCACTTACCTTTTTTCCTTTGCATCTGTGTCTGCTCCTCGTGGATTCAGCAACATCTGCAAAAGATAAAGGTATTTCAAAGTTTTTTATGTGAGCACCATAATCCAATTTTTGAGAAATTTAAACAGCCACTTACCTTTTTTCCTTTGCATCTGTGAGTTTCTCCTCCTTGTGGATTCAGCAAAATTTGGAAAAGATAAAGGCATTTTAACGTTTTTTATGTGAGCACCATAATCACATTTTTGAGAAATTTAAACAGCCACTTACCTTTTTTCCTTTGCATCTGTGTCTGCTCCTCGTGGATTCAGCAACATCTGCAAAAGATAAAGGTATTTCAAAGTTTTTTATGTGAGCACCATAATCCAATTTTTGAAAAATTTAAACAGCCACTTACCTTTTTTCCTTTGCATCTGTGTCTGCTCCTCGTGGATTCAGCAACATCTGCAAAAGATAAAGGTATTTCAAAGTTTTTTATGTGAGCACAAAAATAAAATTTTTGAGAAATTTAAACAGCCACTTACCTTTTTTCCTTTGCATCTGTGAGTTTCTCCTCCTTGTGGATTCAGCAAAATTTGGAAAAGAAAAAGGCATTTTAACATTTTTTATGTGAGCACCATAATCTAATTTTTGAGAAATTTAAACAGCCACTTACCTTTTTTCCTTTGCATCTGTGTCTGTTCCTCGTGGATTCAGCAACATCTGCAAAAGATAAAGGTATTTCAAAGTTTTTTATGTGAGCACAAAAATAAAATTTTTGAGAAATTTAAACAGCCACTTACCTTTTTTTCCTTTGCATCTGTGTCTGCTCCTCGTGGAGTCAGCAACATCCGAAAATGATAAAGGCAATTCAAGTTTTTTTATGTGAGCACCATAATCCAATTTTTGAGAAATTTAAACAGCCACTTACCTTTTTTCCTTTGCATCTGTCTCTGCTCCTCGTGGATTCAGCAACATCTGCAAAAGATAAAGGTATTTCAAAGTTTTTTATGTGAGCACCACTATCAAATTTTTGAGAAATTTAAACAGCCACTTATCTTTTTTCCTTTGCATCTGTGAGTTTCTCCTCCTTGTGGATTCAGCAAAATTTGGAAAAGATAAAGGCATTTTAACGTTTTTATGTGAGCACCATAATCTAATTTTTGAGAAATTTAAACAGCCACTTACCTTTTTTCCTTTGCATCTGTGTCTGCTCCTCGTGGATTCAGCAACATCCGGAAATGATAAAGGCACTTCAAGTTTTTTTATGTGAGCACCATAATCAAATTTTTGAGAAATTTAAACAGCCACTTACCTTTTTTCCTTTGCATCTGTGTCTGCTCCTCGTGGATTCAGCAACATCTGCAAAAGATAAAGGTATTTCAAACTTTTTTATGTGAGCACCACAATAAAATTTTTGAGAAATTTAAACAGCCACTTACCTTTTTTCCTTTGCATCTGTGTCTGTTCCTCGTGGATTCAGCAACATCTGCAAAAGATAAAGGTATTTCAAAGTTTTTTATGTGAGCACCACAATAAAATTTTTGAGAAATTTAAACAGCCACTTACCTTTTTTCCTTTGCATCTGTGTCTGCTCCTCGTGGATTCAGCAACATCCGGAAATGATAAAGGCACTTCAAGTTTTTTTATGTGAGCACCATGATAAAATTTTTGAGAAATTTAAACAGCCACTTACCTTTTTTCCTTTGCATCTGTGTCTGCTCCTCGTGGATTCAGCAACATCCGGAAATGATAAAGGCACTTCAAGTTTTTTTATGTGAGCACCATAATAAAATTTTTGAGAAATTTAAACAGCCACTTACCTTTTTTCCTTTGCATCTGTGTCTGCTCCTCGTGGAGTCAGCAACATCCGAAAATGATAAAGACAATTCAAGTTTTTTTATGTGAGCACCATAATAAAATTTTTGAGAAATTTAAACAGCCACTTACCTTTTTTCCTTTGCATCTGTGTCTGCTCCTCGTGGATTCAGCAACATGTGCAAAAGATAAAGGTATTTCAAAGTTTTTTATGTGAGCACCATAATCCAATTTTTGAAAAATTTAAACAGCCACTTACCTTTTTTCCTTTGCATCTGTGTCTGCTCCTCGTGGATTCAGCAACATCTGCAAAAGATAAAGGTATTTCAAAGTTTTTTATGTGAGCACCACTATCACATTTTTGAGAAATTTAAACAGCCACTTACCTTTTTTCCTTTGCATCTGTGAGTTTCTCCTCCTTGTGGATTAAGCAAAATTTGGAAAAGATAAAGGCATTTTAACGTTTTTTATGTGAGCACCATAATCAAATTTTGGAGAAATTTAAACAGCCACTTACCTTTTTTCCTTTGCATCTGTGTCTGCTCCTCGTGGATTCAGCAACATCTGCAAAAGATAAAGGTATTTCAAAGTTTTTTATGTGAGCACCACTATCAAATTTTTGAGAAATTTAAACAGCCACTTACCTTTTTTTCCTTTGCATCTGTGTCTGCTCCTCGTGGAGTCAGCAACATCCGAAAATGATAAAGGCAATTCAAGTTTTTTTATGTGAGCACCATAATCAAATTTTTGAGAAATTTAAACAGCCACTTACCTTTTTTCCTTTGCATCTGTGTCTGCTCCTCGTGGATTCAACAACATCCGGAAATGATAAAGGAATTTCAACGTTTTTTATGTGAGCACCATAATCCAATTTTGTAGAAATTTAAACAGCCACTTACCTTTTTTCCTTTGCATCTGTGTCTGCTCCTCGTGGATTCAGCAACATCTGCAAAAGATAAAGGTATTTCAAAGTTTTTTATGTGAGCACCACTATCAAATTTTTGAGAAATTTAAACAGCCACTTACCTTTTTTCCTTTGCATCTGTGTCTGCTCCTCGTGGAGTCAGCAACATCTGCAAAAGATAAAGGTATTTCAAAGTTTTTTATGTGAGCACCACAATAACATTTTTGAGAAATTTAAACAGCCACTTACCTTTTTTCCTTTGCATTTGTGAGTGTCTGCTCCTCGTGGAGTCAGCAACATCCGGAAATGATAAAGGCACTTCAAGTTTTTTTTATGTGAGCACCATAATCAAATTTTTGAGAAATTTAAACAGCCACTTACCTTTTTTTCCTTTGCATCTGTGTCTGCTCCTCGTGGAGTCAGCAACATCTGCAAAAGATAAAGGTATTTCAAAGTTTTTTATGTGAGCACCACAATAACATTTTTGAGAAATTTAAACAGCCACTTACCTTTTTTCCTTTGCATCTGTGTCTGCTCCTCGTGGATTCAGCAACATCTGCAAAAGATAAAGGTATTTCAAAGTTTTTTATGTGAGCACCACTATCAAATTTTTGAGAAATTTAAACAGCCACTTACCTTTTTTCCTTTGCATCTGTGAGTTTCTCCTCCTTGTGGATTCAGTAAAATTTGGAAAAGATAAAGGCATTTTAACGTTTTTTATGTGAGCACCATAATCAAATTTTTGAGAAATTTAAACAGCCACTTACCTTTTTTCCTTTGCATCTGTGTCTGCTCCTCGTGGATTCAGCAACATCTGCAAAAGATAAAGGTATTTCAAAGTTTTTTATGTGAGCACCACTATCACATTTTTGAGAAATTTAAACAGCCACTTACCTTTTTTCCTTTGCATCTGTGTCTGCTCCTCGTGGATTCAGCAACATCTGCAAAAGATAAAAGGCATTTTAACGTTTTTTATGTGAGCACCATAATCACATTTTTGAGAAATTTAAACAGCCACTTACCTTTTTTCCTTTGCATCTGTGAGTGTCTGCTCCTCGTGGATTCAGCAACATCTGCAAAAGATAAAGGTATTTCAAAGTTTTTTATGTGAGCACCACAATAACATTTTTGTGAAATTTAAACAGCCACTTACCTTTTTTTCCTTTGCATCTGTGTCTGCTCCTCGTGGAGTCAGCAACATCCGAAAATGATAAAGGCACTTCAAGTTTTTTTATGTGAGCACCATAATCAAATTTTTGAGAAATTTAAACAGCCACTTACCTTTTTTCCTTTGCATCTGTGTCTGCTCCTCGTGGAGTCAGCAACATCCGAAAATGATAAAGGCACTTCAAGTTTTTTTATGTGAGCACCATAATCAAATTTTTGAGAAATTTAAACAGCCACTTACCTTTTTCCCTTTGCATCTGTGTCTGCTCCTCGTGGATTCAGCAACATCTGCAAAAGATAAAGGTATTTCAAAGTTTTTTATGTGAGCACCACAATAAAATTTTTGAGAAATTTAAACAGCCACTTACCTTTTTTCCTTTGCATCTGTGAGTTTCTCCTTCTTGTGGATTCAGCAACATTTGGAAAAGATAAAGGTATTTCAAAGTTTTTTATGTGAGCACCATAATCAAATTTTTGAGAAATTTAAACAGCCACTTACCTTTTTTCCTTCGCATCTGTGTCTGCTCCTCGTGGATTCAGCAACATCTGCAAAAGATAAAGGTATTTCAAAGTTTTTTATGTGAGCACCACAATAAAATTTTTGAGAAACTTAAACAGCCACTTACCTTTTTTCCTTTGCATCTGTGTCTGCTCCTCGTGGATTCAGCAACATCTGCAAAAGATAAAGGTATTTCAAAGTTTTTTATGTGAGCACCACTATCAAATTTTTGAGAAATTTAAACAGCCACTTACCTTTTTTCCTTTGCATCTGTGAGTTTCTCCTCCTTGTGGATACAGCAAAATTTGGAAAAGATAAAGGCATTTTAACGTTTTTTATGTGAGCACCATAATCTAATTTTTGAGAAATTTAAACAGCCACTTACCTTTTTTTCTTTGCATCTGTTTCTGCTCCTCGTGGATTCAACAACATCTGGAAATGATAAAGGTATTTCAAAGTTTTTTATGTGAGCACCATAATCAAATTTTTGAGAAATTTAAACAGCCACTTACCTTTTTTCCTTTTCATCTGTGAGTGTCTGCTCCTCGTGGATTCAGCAACATCTGCAAAAGATAAAGGTATTTCAAAGTTTTTTATGTGAGCACCAAAATCACATTTTTGAGAAATTTAAACAGCCACTTACCTTTTTTCCTTTGCATCTGTGTCTGCTCCTCGTGGATTCAGCAACATCTGCAAAAGATAAAGGTATTTCAAAGTTTTTTATGTGAGCACCACAATAAAATTTTTGAGAAACTTAAACAGCCACTTACCTTTTTTCCTTTGCATCTGTGTCTGCTCCTTGTGGATTCAACAACATCCGGAAATGATAAAGGAATTTCAACGTTTTTTATGTGAGCACCATAATCCAATTTTTGAGAAATTTAAACAGCCACTTACCTTTTTTCCTTTGCATCTGTGTCTGCTCCTCGTGGATTCAGCAACATCTGCAAAAGATAAAGGTATTTCAAAGTTTTTTATGTGAGCACCACAATAAAATTTTTGAGAAATTTAAACAGCCAAACTTAAACAGCCACTTACCTTTTTTCCTTTGCATCTGTGTCTGCAACATCTGCAAAAGATAAAGGTATTTCAAAGTTTTCTATGTGAGCACCACAATAAAATTTTTGAGAAATTTAAACAGCCACTTACCTTTTTTCCTTTGTATCTGTGTCTGCTCCTCGTGGATTCAGCAACATCTGCAAAAGATAAAGGTATTTCAAAGTTTTTTATGTGAGCACCCTAATCTAATTTTTGAGAAATTTAAACAGCCACTTACCTTTTTTCCTTTGCATCTGTGAGTGTCTGCTCCTCGTGGATTCAGCAAAATTTGGAAAAGATAAAGGCATTTTAACGTTTTTTATGTGAGCACCATAATCTAATTTTTGAGAAATTTAAACAGCCACTTACCTTTTTTCCTTTGCATCTGTGTCTGCTCCTCGTGAAGTCAGCAACATCCGAAAATGATAAAGGCACTTCAAGTTTTTTTATGTGAGCACCATAATCAAATTTTTGAGAAATTTAAACAGCCACTTACCTTTTTTCCTTTGCATCTGTGTCTGCTCCTCGTAGATTCAGCAACATCTGCAAAAGATAAAGGTATTTCAAAGTTTTTTATGTGAGCACCACAATAAAATTTTTGAGAAATTTAAACAGCCACTTACCTTTTTTCCTTTGCATCTGTGTCTGCTCCTCGTGGATTCAGCAACATCTGCAAAAGATAAAGGTATTTCAAAGTTTTCTATGTGAGCACCACAATAAAATTTTTGAGAAATTTAAACAGCCACTTACCTTTTTTCCTTTGCATCTGTGTCTGCTCCTCGTGGATTCAGCAACATCTGCAAAAGATAAAGGTATTTCAAAGTTTTTTATGTGAGCACCACAATAAAATTTTTGAGAAATTTAAACAGCCACTTACCTTTTTTCCTTTGCATCTGTGTCTGCTCCTCGTGGAGTCAGCAACATCCGAAAATGATAAAGGCACTTCAAGTTTTTTTATGTGAGCACCATAATCCAATTTTTGAGAAATTTAAACAGCCACTTACCTTTTTTCCTTTGTATCTGTGAGTGTCTGCTCCTCGTGGATTCAGCAACATCTGCAAAAGATAAAGGTATTTCAAAGTTTTTTATGTGAGCACCATAATCTAATTTTTGAGAAATTTAAACAGCCACTTACCTTTTTTCCTTTGCATCTGTGAGTGTCTGCTCCTCGTGGATTCAGCAACATCTGCAAAAGATAAAGGTATTTCAAAGTTTTTTATGTGAGCACCACTATCAAATTTTTGAGAAATTTAAACAGCCACTTACCTTTTTTCCTTTGCATCTGTGTCTGCTCCTCGTGGAGTCAGTAACATCCGAAAATGATAAAGGCACTTCAAGCTTTTTTATGTGAGCACCATAATCAAATTTTTGAGAAATTTAAACAGCCACTTACCTTTTTTCCTTTGCATCTGTGTCTGCTCCTCGTGGATTCAGCAACATCTGCAAAAGATAAAGGTATTTCAAAGTTTTTTATGTGAGCACCATAATCAAATTTTTGAGAAATTTAAACAGCCACTTACCTTTTTTCCTTTGCATCTGTGTCTGCTCCTTGTGGAGTCAGCAACATCCGAAAATGATAAAGGCACTTCAAGTTTTTTTATGTGAGCACCATAATCAAATTTTTGAGAAATTTAAACAGCCACTTACCTTTTTTCCTTTGCATCTGGATTTATTTAAACAGCCACTTACCTTTTTTCCTTTGCATCTGTGAGTTTCTCCTCCTTGTGGATACAGCAAAATTTGGAAAAGATAAAGGCATTTTAACGTTTTTTATGTGAGCACCATAATCAAATTTGTGAGAAATTTAAACAGCCACTTACCTTTTTTCCTTTGCATCTGTGTCTGCTCCTCGTGGATTCAGCAACATCTGCAAAAGATAAAGGTATTTCAAAGTTTTTTATGTGAGCACCACAATAACATTTTTGAGAAATTTAAACAGCCACTTACCTTTTTTCCTTTGCATCTGTGTCTGCTCCTCGTGGATTCAGCAACATCTGCAAAAGATAAAGGTATTTAAAAGTTTTTTATGTGAGCACCATAATCTAATTTTTGAGAAATTTAAACAGCCACTTACCTTTTTTCCTTTGCATCTGTGTCTGCTCCTCGTGGATTCAGCAACATCTGCAAAAGATAAAGGTATTTCAAAGTTTTCTATGTGAGCACCACAATAAAATTTTTGAGAAATTTAAACAGCCACTTACCTTTTTTCGTTTGCATCTGTGAGTTTCTCCTCCTTGTGGATTCAGCAACATTTGGAAAAGATAAAGGTATTTCAAAGTTTTTTATGTGAGCACCACAATCAAATTTTTGAGAAATTTAAACAGCCACTTACCTTTTTTCCTTTGCATCTGTGAGTGTCTGCTCCTCGTGGATTCAGCAACATCTGCAAAAGATAAAGGTATTTCAAAGTTTTTTATGTGAGCACCACTATCAAATTTTTGAGAAATTTAAACAGCCACTTACCTTTTTTCCTTTGCATCTGTGAGTTTCTCCTCCTTGTGGATTCAGCAAAATTTGGAAAAGATAAAGGCATTTTAACGTTTTTTATGTGAGCACCATAATCTAATTTTTGAGAAATTTAAACAGCCACTTACCTTTTTTCCTTTGCATCTGTGAGTGTCTGCTCCTCGTGGATTCAGCAACATCTGCAAAAGATAAAGGCATTTCAAAGTTTTTTATGTGAGCACCACAATAACATTTTTGTGAAATTTAAACAGCCACTTACCTTTTTTTCCTTTGCATCTGTGTCTGCTCCTCGTGGAGTCAGCAACATCCGAAAATGATAAAGGCACTTCAAGTTTTTTTATGTGAGCACCACAATAACATTTTTGAGAAATTTAAACAGCCACTTACCTTTTTTCCTTTGCATCTGTGTCTGCTCCTCGTGGATTCAGCAACATCTGCAAAAGATAAAGGTATTTAAAAGTTTTTTATGTGAGCACCATAATCAAATTTTTGAGAAATTTAAACAGCCACTTACCTTTTTTCCTTTGCATCTGTGTCTGCTCCTCGTGGATTCAGCAACATCTGCAAAAGATAAAGGTATTTCAAAGTTTTCTATGTGAGCACCACAATAAAATTTTTGAGAAATTTAAACAGCCACTTACCTTTTTTCGTTTGCATCTGTGAGTTTCTCCTCCTTGTGGATTCAGCAACATTTGGAAAAGATAAAGGTATTTCAAAGTTTTTTATGTGAGCACCACAATCAAATTTTTGAGAAATTTAAACAGCCACTTACCTTTTTTCCTTTGCATCTGTGAGTGTCTGCTCCTCGTGGATTCAGCAACATCTGCAAAAGATAAAGGTATTTCAAAGTTTTTTATGTGAGCACCACTATCAAATTTTTGAGAAATTTAAACAGCCACTTACCTTTTTTCCTTTGCATCTGTGAGTTTCTCCTCCTTGTGGATTCAGCAAAATTTGGAAAAGATAAAGGCATTTTAACGTTTTTTATGTGAGCACCATAATCTAATTTTTGAGAAATTTAAACAGCCACTTACCTTTTTTCCTTTGCATCTGTGAGTGTCTGCTCCTCGTGGATTCAGCAACATCTGCAAAAGATAAAGGCATTTCAAAGTTTTTTATGTGAGCACCACAATAACATTTTTGTGAAATTTAAACAGCCACTTACCTTTTTTTCCTTTGCATCTGTGTCTGCTCCTCGTGGAGTCAGCAACATCCGAAAATGATAAAGGCACTTCAAGTTTTTTTATGTGAGCACCATAATCAAATTTTTGAGAAATTTAAACAGCCACTTACCTTTTTTCCTTTGCATCTGTGTCTGCTCCTCGTGGATTCAGCAACATCTGCAAAAGATAAAGGTATTTCAAAGTTTTTTATGTGAGCACCACAATAAAATTTTTGAGAAATTTAAACAGCCACTTACCTTTTTTCCTTTGCATCTGTGAGTTTCTCCTCCTTGTGGATTCAGCAACATTTGGAAAAGATAAAGGTATTTCAAAGTTTTTTATGTGAGCACCATAATCAAATTTTTGAGAAATTTAAACAGCCACTTACCTTTTTTCCTTTGCATCTGTGTCTGCTCCTCGTGGATTCAGCAACATCTGCAAAAGATAAAGGTATTTCAAAGTTTTTTATGTGAGCACCAAAATCAAATTTTTGAGAAATTTAAACAGCCACTTACCTTTTTTCCTTTGCATCTGTGTCTGCTCCTCGTGGATTCAGCAACATCTGCAAAAGATAAAGGTATTTCAAAGTTTTTTATGTGAGCACCACAATAACATTTTTGAGAAATTTAAACAGCCACTTACCTTTTTTCCTTTGCATCTGTGAGTTTCTCCTCCTTGTGGATTCAGCAAAATTTGGAAAAGATAAAGGCATTTTAACGTTTTTTATGTGAGCACCATAATCTAATTTTTGAGAAATTTAAACAGCCACTTACCTTTTTTCCTTTGCATCTGTGTCTGCTCCTCGTGATTTCAGCAACATCTGCAAAAGATAAAGGTATTTCAAAGTTTTTTATGTGAGCACCATAATCAAATTTTTGAGAAATTTAAACAGCCACTTACCTTTTTTTCCTTTGCATCTGTGTCTGCTCCTCGTGGATTCAGCAACATCCGGAAATGATAAAGGCACTTCAAGTTTTTTTATATGAGCACCATAATCAAATTTTTGAGAAATTTAAACAGCCACTTACCTTTTTTCCTTTGCATCTGTGTCTGCTCCTCGTGGATTCAGCAACATCTGCAAAAGATAAAGGTATTTCAAAGTTTTTTATGTGAGCACCACTATCAAATTTTTGAGAAATTTAAACAGCCACTTACCTTTTTTCCTTTGCATCTGTGAGTTTCTCCTCCTTGTGGATTCAGCAAAATTTGGAAAAGATAAAGGCATTTTAACGTTTTTTATGTGAGCACCATAATCTAATTTTTGAGAAATTTAAACAGCCACTTACCTTTTTTCCTTTGCATCTGTGAGTGTCTGCTCCTCGTGGATTCAGCAACATCTGCAAAAGATAAAGGTATTTCAAAGTTTTTTATGTGAGCACCACAATAACATTTTTGTGAAATTTAAACAGCCACTTACCTTTTTTCCTTTGCATCTGTGTCTGCTCCTCGTGGAGTCAGCAACATCCGAAAATGATAAAGGCACTTCAAGTTTTTTTATGTGAGCACCATAATCAAATTTTTGAGAAATTTAAACAGACACTTACCTTTTTTCCTTTGCATCTGTGTCTGCTCCTCGTGGATTCAGCAACATCTGCAAAAGATAAAGGTATTTCAAAGTTTTTTATGTGAGCACCACAATAAAATTTTTGAGAAATTTAAACAGCCACTTACCTTTTTTCCTTTGCATCTGTGAGTTTCTCCTCCTTGTGGATTCAGCAACATCTGGAAAAGATAAAGGTATTTCAAAGTTTTTTATGTGAGCACCATAATCAAATTTTTGAGAAATTTAAACAGCCACTTACCTTTTTTCCTTTGCATCTGTGTCTGCTCCTCGTGGATTCAGCAACATCTGCAAAAGATAAAGGTATTTCAAAGTTTTTTATGTGAGCACCAAAATCAAATTTTTGAGAAATTTAAACAGCCACTTACCTTTTTTCCTTTGCATCTGTGTCTGCTCCTCGTGGATTCAGCAACATCTGCAAAAGATAAAGGTATTTCAAAGTTTTTTATGTGAGCACCACAATAAAATTTTTGAGAAACTTAAACAGCCACTTACCTTTTTTCCTTTGCATCTGTGTCTGCTCCTTGTGGATTCAACAACATCCGGAAATGATAAAGGAATTTCAACGTTTTTTATGTGAGCACCATAATCCAATTTTTGAGAAATTTAAACAGCCACTTACCTTTTTTCCTTTGCATCTGTGAGTTTCTCCTCCTTGTGGATACAGCAAAATTTGGAAAAGATAAAGGCATTTTAACGTTTTTTATGTGAGCACCATAATCTAATTTTTGAGAAATTTAAACAGCCACTTACCTTTTTTTCTTTGCATCTGTTTCTGCTCCTCGTGGATTCAACAACATCCGGAAATGATAAAGGTATTTCAAAGTTTTTTATGTGAGCACCATAATCAAATTTTTGAGAAATTTAAACAGCCACTTACCTTTTTTTCTTTGCATCTGTGTCTGCTCCTCGTGGATTCAGCAACATCTGCAAAAGATAAAGGTATTTCAAAGTTTTTTATGTGAGCACCAAAATCAAATTTTTGAGAAATTTAAACAGCCACTTACCTTTTTTCCTTTGCATCTGTGTCTGCTCCTCGTGGATTCAGCAACATCTGCAAAAGATAAAGGTATTTCAAAGTTTTTTATGTGAGCACCACAATAAAATTTTTGAGAAACTTAAACAGCCACTTACCTTTTTTCCTTTGCATCTGTGTCTGCTCCTTGTGGATTCAACAACATCCGGAAATGATAAAGGAATTTCAACGTTTTTTATGTGAGCACCATAATCCAATTTTTGAGAAATTTAAACAGCCACTTACCTTTTTTCCTTTGCATCTGTGTCGGCTCCTCGTGGATTCAGCAACATCTGCAAAAGATAAAGGTATTTCAAAGTTTTTTATGTGAGCACCATAATCTAATTTTTGAGAAATTTAAACAGCCACTTACCTTTTTTTCCTTTGCATCTGTGTCTGCTCCTCGTGAAGTCAGCAACATCCGAAAATGATAAAGGCACTTCAAGTTTTTTTATGTGAGCACCATAATCAAATTTTTGAGAAATTTAAACAGCCACTTACCTTTTTTCCTTTGCATCTGTGTCTGCTCCTCGTGGATTCAGCAACATCTGCAAAAGATAAAGGTATTTCAAAGTTTTTTATGTGAGCACCACAATAAAATTTTTGAGAAATTTAAACAGCCACTTACCTTTTTTCCTTTGCATCTGTGTCTGCTCCTCGTGGATTCAGCAACATCTGCAAAAGATAAAGGTATTTCAAAGTTTTCTATGTGATCACCACAATAAAATTTTTGAGAAATTTAAACAGCCACTTACCTTTTTTCCTTTGCATCTGTGAGTTTCTCCTCCTTGTGGATTCAGCAACATTTGGAAAAGATAAAGGTATTTCAAAGTTTTTTATGTGAGCACCATAATCAAATTTTTGAGAAATTTAAACAGCCACTTACCTTTTTTCCTTTGCATCTGTGTCTGCTCCTCGTGGATTCAGCAACATCTGCAAAAGATAAAGGTATTTCAAAGTTTTTTATGTGAGCACCAAAATCAAATTTTTGAGAAATTTAAACAGCCACTTACCTTTTTTCCTTTGCATCTGTGTCTGCTCCTCGTGGATTCAGCAACATCTGCAAAAGATAAAGGTATTTCAAAGTTTTTTATGTGAGCACCACAATAACATTTTTGAGAAATTTAAACAGCCACTTACCTTTTTTCCTTTGCATCTGTGTCTGCTCCTTGTGGATTCAACAACATCCGGAAATGATAAAGGAATTTCAACGTTTTTTATGTGAGCACCATAATCCAATTTTTGAGAAATTTAAACAGCCACTTACCTTTTTTCCTTTGCATCTGTGTCGGCTCCTCGTGGATTCAGCAACATCTGCAAAAGATAAAGGTATTTCAAAGTTTTTTATGTGAGCACCATAATCTAATTTTTGAGAAATTTAAACAGCCACTTACCTTTTTTTCCTTTGCATCTGTGTCTGCTCCTCGTGAAGTCAGCAACATCCGAAAATGATAAAGGCACTTCAAGTTTTTTTATGTGAGCACCATAATCAAATTTTTGAGAAATTTAAACAGCCACTTACCTTTTTTCCTTTGCATCTGTGTCTGCTCCTCGTGGATTCAGCAACATCTGCAAAAGATAAAGGTATTTCAAAGTTTTTTATGTGAGCACCACAATAAAATTTTTGAGAAATTTAAACAGCCACTTACCTTTTTTCCTTTGCATCTGTGTCTGCTCCTCGTGGATTCAGCAACATCTGCAAAAGATAAAGGTATTTCAAAGTTTTCTATGTGATCACCACAATAAAATTTTTGAGAAATTTAAACAGCCACTTACCTTTTTTCCTTTGCATCTGTGTCTGCTCCTCGTGGATTCAGCAACATCTGCAAAAGATAAAGGTATTTCAAAGTTTTTTATGTGAGCACCAAAATCAAATTTTTGAGAAATTTAAACAGCCACTTACCTTTTTTCCTTTGCATCTGTGTCTGCTCCTCGTGGATTCAGCAACATCTGCAAAAGATAAAGGTATTTCAAAGTTTTTTATGTGAGCACCACAATAACATTTTTGAGAAATTTAAACAGCCACTTACCTTTTTTCCTTTGCATCTGTGAGTTTCTCCTCCTTGTGGATTCAGCAAAATTTGGAAAAGATAAAGGCATTTTAACGTTTTTTATGTGAGCACCATAATCTAATTTTTGAGAAATTTAAACAGCCACTTACCTTTTTTCCTTTGCATCTGTGTCTGCTCCTCGTGATTTCAGCAACATCTGCAAAAGATAAAGGTATTTCAAAGTTTTTTATGTGAGCACCATAATCAAATTTTTGAGAAATTTAAACAGCCACTTACCTTTTTTTCCTTTGCATCTGTGTCTGCTCCTCGTGGATTCAGCAACATCCGGAAATGATAAAGGCACTTCAAGTTTTTTTATATGAGCACCATAATCAAATTTTTGAGAAATTTAAACAGCCACTTACCTTTTTTCCTTTGCATCTGTGTCTGCTCCTCGTGGATTCAGCAACATCTGCAAAAGATAAAGGTATTTCAAAGTTTTTTATGTGAGCACCACAATAAAATTTTTGAGAAATTTAAACAGCCACTTACCTTTTTTCCTTTGCATCTGTGAGTTTCTCCTCCTTGTGGATTCAGCAACATTTGGAAAAGATAAAGGTATTTCAAAGTTTTTTATGTGAGCACCATAATCAAATTTTTGAGAAATTTAAACAGCCACTTACCTTTTTTCCTTTGCATCTGTGTCTGCTCCTCGTGGATTCAGCAACATCTGCAAAAGATAAAGGTATTTCAAAGTTTTTTATGTGAGCACCACAATAAAATTTTTGAGAAATTTAAACAGCCACTTACCTTTTTTCCTTTGCATCTGTGAGTTTCTCCTCCTTGTGGATTCAGCAACATCTGGAAAAGATAAAGGTATTTCAAAGTTTTTTATGTGAGCACCATAATCAAATTTTTGAGAAATTTAAACAGCCACTTACCTTTTTTCCTTTGCATCTGTGTCTGCTCCTCGTGGATTCAGCAACATCTGCAAAAGATAAAGGTATTTCAAAGTTTTTTATGTGAGCACCAAAATCAAATTTTTGAGAAATTTAAACAGCCACTTACCTTTTTTCCTTTGCATCTGTGTCTGCTCCTCGTGGATTCAGCAACATCTGCAAAAGATAAAGGTATTTCAAAGTTTTTTATGTGAGCACCACAATAAAATTTTTGAGAAACTTAAACAGCCACTTACCTTTTTTCCTTTGCATCTGTGTCTGCTCCTTGTGGATTCAACAACATCCGGAAATGATAAAGGAATTTCAACGTTTTTTATGTGAGCACCATAATCCAATTTTTGAGAAATTTAAACAGCCACTTACCTTTTTTCCTTTGCATCTGTGAGTTTCTCCTCCTTGTGGATACAGCAAAATTTGGAAAAGATAAAGGCATTTTAACGTTTTTTATGTGAGCACCATAATCTAATTTTTGAGAAATTTAAACAGCCACTTACCTTTTTTTCTTTGCATCTGTTTCTGCTCCTCGTGGATTCAACAACATCCGGAAATGATAAAGGTATTTCAAAGTTTTTTATGTGAGCACCATAATCAAATTTTTGAGAAATTTAAACAGCCACTTACCTTTTTTCCTTTGCATCTGTGTCTGCTCCTCGTGGATTCAGCAACATCTGCAAAAGATAAAGGTATTTCAAAGTTTTTTATGTGAGCACCACAATAAAATTTTTGAGAAATTTAAACAGCCACTTACCTTTTTTCCTTTGCATCTGTGTCTGCTCCTCGTGGATTCAGCAACATCTGCAAAAGATAAAGGTATTTCAAAGTTTTCTATGTGATCACCACAATAAAATTTTTGAGAAATTTAAACAGCCACTTACCTTTTTTCCTTTGCATCTGTGAGTTTCTCCTCCTTGTGGATTCAGCAACATTTGGAAAAGATAAAGGTATTTCAAAGTTTTTTATGTGAGCACCATAATCAAATTTTTGAGAAATTTAAACAGCCACTTACCTTTTTTCCTTTGCATCTGTGTCTGCTCCTCGTGGATTCAGCAACATCTGCAAAAGATAAAGGTATTTCAAAGTTTTTTATGTGAGCACCAAAATCAAATTTTTGAGAAATTTAAACAGCCACTTACCTTTTTTCCTTTGCATCTGTGTCTGCTCCTCGTGGATTCAGCAACATCTGCAAAAGATAAAGGTATTTCAAAGTTTTTTATGTGAGCACCACAATAACATTTTTGAGAAATTTAAACAGCCACTTACCTTTTTTCCTTTGCATCTGTGTCTGCTCCTTGTGGATTCAACAACATCCGGAAATGATAAAGGAATTTCAACGTTTTTTATGTGAGCACCATAATCCAATTTTTGAGAAATTTAAACAGCCACTTACCTTTTTTCCTTTGCATCTGTGTCGGCTCCTCGTGGATTCAGCAACATCTGCAAAAGATAAAGGTATTTCAAAGTTTTTTATGTGAGCACCATAATCTAATTTTTGAGAAATTTAAACAGCCACTTACCTTTTTTTCCTTTGCATCTGTGTCTGCTCCTCGTGAAGTCAGCAACATCCGAAAATGATAAAGGCACTTCAAGTTTTTTTATGTGAGCACCATAATCAAATTTTTGAGAAATTTAAACAGCCACTTACCTTTTTTCCTTTGCATCTGTGTCTGCTCCTCGTGGATTCAGCAACATCTGCAAAAGATAAAGGTATTTCAAAGTTTTTTATGTGAGCACCACAATAAAATTTTTGAGAAATTTAAACAGCCACTTACCTTTTTTCCTTTGCATCTGTGTCTGCTCCTCGTGGATTCAGCAACATCTGCAAAAGATAAAGGTATTTCAAAGTTTTCTATGTGATCACCACAATAAAATTTTTGAGAAATTTAAACAGCCACTTACCTTTTTTCCTTTGCATCTGTGAGTTTCTCCTCCTTGTGGATTCAGCAACATTTGGAAAAGATAAAGGTATTTCAAAGTTTTTTATGTGAGCACCATAATCAAATTTTTGAGAAATTTAAACAGCCACTTACCTTTTTTCCTTTGCATCTGTGTCTGCTCCTCGTGGATTCAGCAACATCTGCAAAAGATAAAGGTATTTCAAAGTTTTTTATGTGAGCACCAAAATCAAATTTTTGAGAAATTTAAACAGCCACTTACCTTTTTTCCTTTGCATCTGTGTCTGCTCCTCGTGGATTCAGCAACATCTGCAAAAGATAAAGGTATTTCAAAGTTTTTTATGTGAGCACCACAATAACATTTTTGAGAAATTTAAACAGCCACTTACCTTTTTTCCTTTGCATCTGTGTCTGCTCCTTGTGGATTCAACAACATCCGGAAATGATAAAGGAATTTCAACGTTTTTTATGTGAGCACCATAATCCAATTTTTGAGAAATTTAAACAGCCACTTACCTTTTTTCCTTTGCATCTGTGTCGGCTCCTCGTGGATTCAGCAACATCTGCAAAAGATAAAGGTATTTCAAAGTTTTTTATGTGAGCACCATAATCTAATTTTTGAGAAATTTAAACAGCCACTTACCTTTTTTTCCTTTGCATCTGTGTCTGCTCCTCGTGAAGTCAGCAACATCCGAAAATGATAAAGGCACTTCAAGTTTTTTTATGTGAGCACCATAATCAAATTTTTGAGAAATTTAAACAGCCACTTACCTTTTTTCCTTTGCATCTGTGTCTGCTCCTCGTGGATTCAGCAACATCTGCAAAAGATAAAGGTATTTCAAAGTTTTTTATGTGAGCACCACAATAAAATTTTTGAGAAATTTAAACAGCCACTTACCTTTTTTCCTTTGCATCTGTGTCTGCTCCTCGTGGATTCAGCAACATCTGCAAAAGATAAAGGTATTTCAAAGTTTTCTATGTGATCACCACAATAAAATTTTTGAGAAATTTAAACAGCCACTTACCTTTTTTCCTTTGCATCTGTGTCTGCTCCTCGTGGATTCAGCAACATCTGCAAAAGATAAAGGTATTTCAAAGTTTTTTATGTGAGCACCAAAATCAAATTTTTGAGAAATTTAAACAGCCACTTACCTTTTTTCCTTTGCATCTGTGTCTGCTCCTCGTGGATTCAGCAACATCTGCAAAAGATAAAGGTATTTCAAAGTTTTTTATGTGAGCACCACAATAACATTTTTGAGAAATTTAAACAGCCACTTACCTTTTTTCCTTTGCATCTGTGAGTTTCTCCTCCTTGTGGATTCAGCAAAATTTGGAAAAGATAAAGGCATTTTAACGTTTTTTATGTGAGCACCATAATCTAATTTTTGAGAAATTTAAACAGCCACTTACCTTTTTTCCTTTGCATCTGTGTCTGCTCCTCGTGATTTCAGCAACATCTGCAAAAGATAAAGGTATTTCAAAGTTTTTTATGTGAGCACCATAATCAAATTTTTGAGAAATTTAAACAGCCACTTACCTTTTTTTCCTTTGCATCTGTGTCTGCTCCTCGTGGATTCAGCAACATCCGGAAATGATAAAGGCACTTCAAGTTTTTTTATATGAGCACCATAATCAAATTTTTGAGAAATTTAAACAGCCACTTACCTTTTTTCCTTTGCATCTGTGTCTGCTCCTCGTGGATTCAGCAACATCTGCAAAAGATAAAGGTATTTCAAAGTTTTTTATGTGAGCACCACAATAACATTTTTGAGAAATTTAAACAGCCACTTACCTTTTTTCCTTTGCATCTGTGAGTTTCTCCTCCTTGTGGATTCAGCAACATTTGGAAAAGATAAAGGTATTTCAAAGTTTTTTATGTGAGCACCATAATCAAATTTTTGAGAAATTTAAACAGCCACTTACCTTTTTTCCTTTGCATCTGTGTCTGCTCCTCGTGGATTCAGCAACATCTGCAAAAGATAAAGGTATTTCAAAGTTTTTTATGTGAGCACCACAATAAAATTTTTGAGAAACTTAAACAGCCACTTACCTTTTTTCCTTTGCATCTGTGTCTGCTCCTTGTGGATTCAACAACATCCGGAAATGATAAAGGAATTTCAACGTTTTTTATGTGAGCACCATAATCCAATTTTTGAGAAATTTAAACAGCCACTTACCTTTTTTCCTTTGCATCTGTGAGTGTCTGCTCCTCGTGGATTCAGCAACATCTGCAAAAGATAAAGGTATTTCAAAGTTTTTTATGTGAGCACCATAATCTAATTTTTGAGAAATTTAAACAGCCACTTACCTTTTTTTCCTTTGCATCTGTGTCTGCTCCTCGTGAAGTCAGCAACATCCGAAAATGATAAAGGCACTTCAAGTTTTTTTATGTGAGCACCATAATCAAATTTTTGAGAAATTTAAACAGCCACTTACCTTTTTTCCTTTGCATCTGTGTCTGCTCCTCGTGGATTCAGCAACATCTGCAAAAGATAAAGGTATTTCAAAGTTTTTTATGTGAGCACCACAATAAAATTTTTGAGAAACTTAAACAGCCACTTACCTTTTTTCCTTTGCATCTGTGTCTGCTCCTTGTGGATTCAACAACATCCGGAAATGATAAAGGAATTTCAACGTTTTTTATGTGAGCACCATAATCCAATTTTTGAGAAATTTAAACAGCCACTTACCTTTTTTCCTTTGCATCTGTGAGTTTCTCCTCCTTGTGGATACAGCAAAATTTGGAAAAGATAAAGGCATTTTAACGTTTTTTATGTGAGCACCATAATCTAATTTTTGAGAAATTTAAACAGCCACTTACCTTTTTTTCTTTGCATCTGTTTCTGCTCCTCGTGGATTCAACAACATCCGGAAATGATAAAGGTATTTCAAAGTTTTTTATGTGAGCACCATAATCAAATTTTTGAGAAATTTAAACAGCCACTTACCTTTTTTTCTTTGCATCTGTGTCTGCTCCTCGTGGATTCAGCAACATCTGCAAAAGATAAAGGTATTTCAAAGTTTTTTATGTGAGCACCAAAATCAAATTTTTGAGAAATTTAAACAGCCACTTACCTTTTTTCCTTTGCATCTGTGTCTGCTCCTCGTGGATTCAGCAACATCTGCAAAAGATAAAGGTATTTCAAAGTTTTTTATGTGAGCACCACAATAAAATTTTTGAGAAACTTAAACAGCCACTTACCTTTTTTCCTTTGCATCTGTGTCTGCTCCTTGTGGATTCAACAACATCCGGAAATGATAAAGGAATTTCAACGTTTTTTATGTGAGCACCATAATCCAATTTTTGAGAAATTTAAACAGCCACTTACCTTTTTTCCTTTGCATCTGTGAGTGTCTGCTCCTCGTGGATTCAGCAACATCTGCAAAAGATAAAGGTATTTCAAAGTTTTTTATGTGAGCACCATAATCTAATTTTTGAGAAATTTAAACAGCCACTTACCTTTTTTTCCTTTGCATCTGTGTCTGCTCCTCGTGAAGTCAGCAACATCCGAAAATGATAAAGGCACTTCAAGTTTTTTTATGTGAGCACCATAATCAAATTTTTGAGAAATTTAAACAGCCACTTACCTTTTTTCCTTTGCATCTGTGTCTGCTCCTCGTGGATTCAGCAACATCTGCAAAAGATAAAGGTATTTCAAAGTTTTCTATGTGATCACCACAATAAAATTTTTGAGAAATTTAAACAGCCACTTACCTTTTTTCCTTTGCATCTGTGTCTGCTCCTCGTGGATTCAGCAACATCTGCAAAAGATAAAGGTATTTCAAAGTTTTTTATGTGAGCACCACAATAAAATTTTTGAGAAATTTAAACAGCCACTTACCTTTTTTCCTTTGCATCTGTGTCTGCTCCTCGTGGATTCAGCAACATCTGCAAAAGATAAAGGTATTTCAAAGTTTTCTATGTGAGCACCACAATAAAATTTTTGAGAAATTTAAACAGCCACTTACCTTTTTTCCTTTGCATCTGTGTCTGCTCCTCGTGGAGTCAGCAACATCCGAAAATGATAAAGGCACTTCAAGTTTTTTTATGTGAGCACCATAATCCAATTTTTGAGAAATTTAAACAGCCACTTACCTTTTTTCCTTTGCATCTGTGAGTGTCTGCTCCTCGTGGATTCAGCAACATCTGCAAAAGATAAAGGTATTTCAAAGTTTTTTATGTGAGCACCATAATCTAATTTTTGAGAAATTTAAACAGCCACTTACCTTTTTTCCTTTGCATCTGTGTCTGCTCCTCGTGGATTCAGCAACATCTGCAAAAGATAAAAGGCATTTCAAAGTTTTTTATGTGAGCACCATAATCTAATTTTTGAGAAATTTAAACAGCCACTTACCTTTTTTCCTTTGCATCTGTGAGTGTCTGCTCCTCGTGGATTCAGCAACATCTGCAAAAGATAAAGGTATTTCAAAGTTTTTTATGTGAGCACCATAATCTAATTTTTGAGAAATTTAAACAGCCACTTACCTTTTTTCCTTTGCATCTGTGTCTGCTCCTCGTGGATTCAGCAACATCTGCAAAAGATAAAAGGCATTTTAACGTTTTTTATGTGAGCACCATAATCTAATTTTTGAGAAATTTAAACAGCCACTTACCTTTTTTCCTTTGCATCTGTGTCTGCTCCTCGTGGAGTCAGTAACATCCGAAAATGATAAAGGCACTTCAAGCTTTTTTATGTGAGCACCATAATCAAATTTTTGCGAAATTTAAACAGCCACTTACCTTTTTTCCTTTGCATCTGTGTCTGCTCCTCGTGGATTCAGCAACATCTGCAAAAGATAAAGGTATTTCAAAGTTTTTTATGTGAGCACCACAATAACATTTTTGAGAAACTTAAACAGCCACTTACCTTTTTTCCTTTGCATCTGTGTCTGCTCCTCGTGGATTCAGCAACATCCGGAAATGATAAAGGAATTTCAACGTTTTTTATGTGAGCACCATAATCCAATTTTTGAGAAATTTAAACAGCCACTTAACTTTTTTCCTTTGCATCTGTGTCTGCTCCTCGTGGATTCAGCAACATCTGCAAAAGATAAAGGTATTTCAAAGTTTTTTATGTGAGCACCATAATCAAATTTTTGAGAAATTTAAACAGCCACTTACCTTTTTTCCTTTACATCTGTGAGTTTCTCCTCCTTGTGGATTCAGCAAAGTTTGGAAAAGATAAAGGCATTTTAACGTTTTTTATGTGAGCACCATAATCTAATTTTTGAGAAATTTAAACAGCCACTTACCTTTTTTCCTTTGCATCTGTGAGTGTCTGCTCCTCGTGGATTCAGCAACATCTGCAAAAGATAAAGGTATTTCAAAGTTTTTTATGTGAGCACCATAATCAAATGTTTGAGAAATTTAAACAGCAACTTACCTTTTTTCCTTTGCATCTGTGAGTGTCTCCTCCTCGTGGATTCAGCAACATTTGGAAAAGATAAAGGCATTTTAACGTTTTTTAATGTCAGCACCATAATCAAATTTTTGAGAAATTTAAACAGCAACTTACCTTTTTTCTTTTGCATCTGTGAGTGTCTCCTCCTCGTGGATTCAGCAACATTTGGAAAAATAAAAGCATTTTAACGTTTTTTATGTTAGCACCATAATCACATTTTTGAGAAATTTAAACAGCCACTTACCTTTTTTCCTTTGCATCTGTGTCTGCTCCTCGTGGATTCAGCAACATCTGCAAAAGATAAAGGTACTTCAAAGTTTTCTATGTGAGCACCACAATAAAATTTTTGAGAAATTTAAACAGCCACTTACCTTTTTTCCTTTGCATCTGTGTCTGCTCCTCGTGGATTCAGCAACATCTGCAAAAGATAAAGGTATTTCAAAGTTTTCTATGTGAGCACCACAATAAAATTTTTGAGAAATTTAAACAGCCACTTACCTTTTTTCCTTTGCATCTGTGTCTGCTCCTCGTGGATTCAGCAACATCTGCAAAAGATAAAGGTATTTCAAAGTTTTCTATGTGATCACCACAATAAAATTTTTGAGAAATTTAAACAGCCACTTACCTTTTTTCCTTTGCATCTGTGTCTGCTCCTCGTGGATTCAGCAACATCTGCAAAAGATAAAGGTATTTCAAAGTTTTTTATGTGAGCACCACAATAAAATTTTTGAGAAATTTAAACAGCCACTTACCTTTTTTCCTTTGCATCTGTGTCTGCTCCTCGTGGATTCAGCAACATCTGCAAAAGATAAAGGTATTTCAAAGTTTTCTATGTGAGCACCACAATAAAATTTTTGAGAAATTTAAACAGCCACTTACCTTTTTTCCTTTGCATCTGTGTCTGCTCCTCGTGGAGTCAGCAACATCCGAAAATGATAAAGGCACTTCAAGTTTTTTTATGTGAGCACCATAATCCAATTTTTGAGAAATTTAAACAGCCACTTACCTTTTTTCCTTTGTATCTGTGAGTGTCTGCTCCTCGTGGATTCAGCAACATCTGCAAAAGATAAAGGTATTTCAAAGTTTTTTATGTGAGCACCATAATCTAATTTTTGAGAAATTTAAACAGCCACTTACCTTTTTTCCTTTGCATCTGTGAGTGTCTGCTCCTCGTGGATTCAGCAACATCTGCAAAAGATAAAGGTATTTCAAAGTTTTTTATGTGAGCACCATAATCTAATTTTTGAGAAATTTAAACAGCCACTTACCTTTTTTCCTTTGCATCTGTGTCTGCTCCTCGTGGAGTCAGTAACATCCGAAAATGATAAAGGCACTTCAAGCTTTTTTATGTGAGCACCATAATCAAATTTTTGCGAAATTTAAACAGCCACTTACCTTTTTTCCTTTGCATCTGTGTCTGCTCCTCGTGGATTCAGCAACATCTGCAAAAGATAAAGGTATTTCAAAGTTTTTTATGTGAGCACCACAATAACATTTTTGAGAAACTTAAACAGCCACTTACCTTTTTTCCTTTGCATCTGTGTCTGCTCCTCGTGGATTCAGCAACATCCGGAAATGATAAAGGAATTTCAACGTTTTTTATGTGAGCACCATAATCCAATTTTTGAGAAATTTAAACAGCCACTTAACTTTTTTCCTTTGCATCTGTGTCTGCTCCTCGTGGATTCAGCAACATCTGCAAAAGATAAAGGTATTTCAAAGTTTTTTATGTGAGCACCATAATCAAATTTTTGAGAAATTTAAACAGCCACTTACCTTTTTTCCTTTACATCTGTGAGTTTCTCCTCCTTGTGGATTCAGCAAAGTTTGGAAAAGATAAAGGCATTTTAACGTTTTTTATGTGAGCACCATAATCTAATTTTTGAGAAATTTAAACAGCCACTTACCTTTTTTCCTTTGCATCTGTGAGTGTCTGCTCCTCGTGGATTCAGCAACATCTGCAAAAGATAAAGGTATTTCAAAGTTTTTTATGTGAGCACCATAATCAAATGTTTGAGAAATTTAAACAGCAACTTACCTTTTTTCCTTTGCATCTGTGAGTGTCTCCTCCTCGTGGATTCAGCAACATTTGGAAAAGATAAAGGCATTTTAACGTTTTTTAATGTCAGCACCATAATCAAATTTTTGAGAAATTTAAACAGCAACTTACCTTTTTTCTTTTGCATCTGTGAGTGTCTCCTCCTCGTGGATTCAGCAACATTTGGAAAAATAAAAGCATTTTAACGTTTTTTATGTTAGCACCATAATCACATTTTTGAGAAATTTAAACAGCCACTTACCTTTTTTCCTTTGCATCTGTGTCTGCTCCTCGTGGATTCAGCAACATCTGCAAAAGATAAAGGTATTTCAAAGTTTTTTATGTGAGCACCACAATCACATTTTTGAGAAATTTAAACAGCAACTTACCTTTTTTCCTTTGCATCTGTGAGTGTCTCCTCCTCGTGGATTCAGCAACATTTGGAAAAGATAAAGGCATTTTAACGTTTTTTATGTGAGCACCATAATCAAATTTTTGAGAAATTTAAACAGCAACTTACCTTTTTTCCTTTGCATCTGTGAGTGTCTCCTCCTCGTGGATTCAGCAACATTTGGAAAAGATAAAGGCATTTTAACGTTTTTTAATGTGAGCACCATAATCCAATTTTTGAGAAATTTAAACAGCCACTTACCTTTTTTCCTTTGCATCTGTGTCTGCTCCTCGTGGATTTAGCAACATCTGCAAAAGATAAAGGTATTTCAACGTTTTTTATGTGAGCACCACAATAAATTGAGTGAGAAATTTAAACAGCAACTTAACTTCTTTCCTTTGCATCTGTGAGTTTCTCCTCCTCGTGGATTCAGCAATATCTGGAAATGATAAAGGCATTTTAACGTGTTTTATGTACGCACCATAATCGAATTTTTGAGTTACTTTTCATTTAACTAACCACTATTTCTATGTGAATTGCTTCTATCTGTATGCTGCTGTTTGAATACTGAACCAGCAATGTATAACGGCATTGTATATATGCTAGAACCATTTATGCTTGACACGTATGACCCAATCTCAGGATGCCTTATTGTTTTTGTGTCTCAATTGTCAATTGTCACCCATGTGCATACAGAATAAAGTAAAAAAGAAAAAAGAAATAAATGCAGAACTTTGTTGGGTTTTCAGCACCTGTTCTGTGTGAGAAGACATCCAATTGTAGATGACGTGAAAGATGTGCACACCTATATAGCCTACTGAGTTTGACGTCATGAATCAAAAGATCAAAGCAGTCGAGAATTCGTACGTCAATCTGACGTCATGTTAAATTTAACATAGCAACGGTTGCTACGGTGTTCAGTAGCCCACAGGCAGCATGGGGCCACCGAATCCATAGTCATAAATAAATAAATCCACTAAATAAATGCACAACTAAATAAATACATTTAAGTCCCATCATTTTTATAGCAGTTGGTTTATCATAACTGTTTCACTATGAGACTTGTTAATCGTGTAGATTAATGAGGAGGAAGGAGGCTGGTATTACACCCAACCATGTGGATTGACACATACTGTTGGCATGAATATTAAGTTGAGATGGACGCAAGTTTCTGTTTCTGTAACTTTCTACGGAACAGCAGCAGCGTTGGTCCCCGAAAACAGCACCGGTGTTCTGCCAATCCTCGCTCCCTGCCGAGAAATACTACTTTGTGGTTCTGCGCATGCGTACAGTCGATTTTCAATGTTTGATTGGCACGTCCATCATTTCTTGCACGATGTAAAATTGATCATATGGGATGTTGAGTATTTGATCCTTCAAAACACACTACCCATGAC
>NW_026906380.1:0-35859 GCF_033807715.1 Cololabis saira | reverse complement strand
TTAATTTTTCCTATTTCCGGTAAGTACGGTCAGCCAAATTAATTTAATTATCCCTGCGAAAATTGTTTTTATTATTTTTACATCGTCTCCGGTGAGTACGGTCAATTTGTTAAAGGTAAATGAGTGTATTACATATATATTTTAATTAAATTTCTATAATTTTACGCCAACGATGAATTTAATAGTCCCGGTAAATTGTTTTTCTTATTTTTTCCTGTTTCCGGTAAGTACGGGCAGCAAAATTAAGTTAATTCTCCCTGTGAAAAATGTTTTTTTGTGATGTATTATTTTTACCTTGTAGGGTTAGGGTTAGGGTTAGGGGTTAGGGGTTAGGGTTAGGGTTAGGATAGGGGGTAATAGCCACCTTTGAGCCGGCTCAAAGTTAGCTTAGCCTAGCTTAGCAAGCTAAAACTTGCTAACCAAGCTATAACTTAGCTTAGCATGTATATATAGGGCTCCTAGGTGATAGCTACTTCGCAAACGGTGTCGTTTTCGCGATTGGAGCAAAGGATCATGGGTAAAAAGTGTTTTTTTTGAATAACTTTTGATAGGAAGGTAGTAGAGCTTCGGAACCTGCTCGCGTCAGACATAATAGGGTTAGGGTTAGGGTTAGGGGTTAGGGGTTAGGGTTAGGGTTAGGGTTAGGGTTAGGATAGGGGCTGAGTGCCACTTTGGAATCTTTGATTTGACCCCCTAAACAGTGGATCATTTGCTCTACACTTCGGCTACCCCCCCATTTTCGGGTACCCTGATTCCAGTAATACTAATGAGGAAGGGGTGGGACCTTGTCTTCTCGTCCAATCAGCGAAAAGCAAGTTCAAAGGTCTGTAACTTTTGCTAGGAGTGGATCATTTGCTCATGGATGGTACCGTTGGAAAGCTCGTGGTCGTATTATGTTCGACGGAAGCAGTTTCCAAGTCTCTACGACCTTCCGTTCGGAAGTTATGACCGGAAATGTGTATCGCATTGAAAATGAATGGAGCGATAATTTCCTGAAATTTGACTAAGTGTTTTGGTGAAAAAAGTTCCCCCAGAAAGTGTTTAGGAGCACGTTTTAGGCCATTTGGAGTCGATACGTACCTATAAACAAAGTTTTTTTGGGAAAAAATAATTGTGAAATTTGACGAAAATTTCCTGAAATTTGACTAAGTGTTTTGGTGAAAAAGGTTCACCCAGAAAGTAGTTAGGAGCACGTTTCAGGCCATTTGGAGTCGATAGGTACCTATATTAAACAAACTTCTTTTGGGAAAAATACTTGTAAATTTTCTAAGATTTTCACTAGGGTTAGGGTTTGTGTTCAACGGCTCCCTGCGGGAAACCAATACGCTACTGCCTCCTAACGCTCGTCGGCGTTACCAGAGATCGCAGAAGGTAGTGTTGCACTCTCACATCGTACATCCAGTTGAGATCCGTATGCACTAAAGTACTTTTGTCAGTAGCGTATGGTGCGAGACCTCTGAATAGTTTCAGAGTTTTGATGTGAGATGTGCTGTATGGTGTATTAAGGTAACTGGGTACCCCTTATGTGTGCAGTCGGATTTGGAGGATCCGGTGTCTTCGTAGGTGGCTAGTGGGTGCACTTTGAGAGGATAGTTGTGAGTTTTTAGAAGGGGAAAAGAGGGGGGGGGGGGGGGGATTGATAGTTCAGAGAGGAGAGGGGTTTTCTTAGAGCGGTTTTTAGGCTTTGGGGTTAGGGTTAGAATTTGTTTGTGTATTTTAAGATTAGGGTTAAGGTTAGGGTTTTAATTTAAGTTTAGGGTTTGGTTTTGAGGTTAGGGCTGGAATTGGGATTTGAGTTAGGGTTAGGGTTGGGATTTTGGGTTTCTGGTTACGGTTATGGTTTGGGTTAGGTTTCGGGTTGTGTTTTAGGGGTTATGGTCAAGGGTAGGGTTAGGGTTAGGTTTAGGGTTGGGGTTGGGGTTAAGGGTTAGGGCTAGGGTTAGGGTCAGGGGTCAGGGGTCAGGGGTTAGGGTTAGGGTCAGGGGTTAGGTTAGGGTTTTAAGGGTTAGGGTTAGGGTTTAAGGGTTAGGGTTAGGGGTTAAGGTCAGGGGTCAGGATTAAAGGTAAGGGTTAGGTTCAGGGTTAGGGTTCGGACTGGGGTTATGGTTAGGATTAGGGATGTGTCTAGTGAATGTGAGGGTTAGGGTTAGGGTTAGGGTTAGGGTTAGGGTTAGGATAAGGCAAGAGTGCCACTTTGGAATCTTTGATTTGACCCCCTAAACAGTGGATCATTTGCTCTACACTTCGGCTACCCCCCCATTTTCATGTACCCTGATTCCAGTAATACTAATGAGGAAGGGGTGGGACCTTGTCTTCTCGTCCAATCAGCGAAAAGCAAGTTCAAAGGTCTGTAACTTTTGCTAGGAGTGGATCATTTGCTAATGGATGGTACCGTTGGAAAGCTCGTGGTCGTATTATGTTCGACGGAAGCAGTTTCCAAGTCTCTACGACCTTCCGTTCGGAAGTTATGACCGGAAATGTGTATCGCATTGAAAATGAATGGAGCGATAATTTCCGGAAATTTGACTAAGTGTTTTGGTGAAAAAAGTTCCCCCAGAAAGTGTTTAGGAGCACGTTTTAGGCCATTTGGAGTCGATACGTACCTATAAACAAAGTTTTTTTGGGAAAAAATAATTGTGAAATTTGACGAAAATTTCCTGAAATTTGACTAAGTGTTTTGGTGAAAAAGGTTCACCCAGAAAGTAGTTAGGAGCACGTTTCAGGCCATTTGGAGTCGATAGGTACATATATTAGGGTTAGGGTTAGGGTTAGGGTTTGTGTTCAACGGCTCCCTGCGGGAAACCAATACGCTACTGCCTCCTAACGCTCGTAGGCGTTACCAGAGTTCGCAGAAGGTAGTGTTGCACTCTCACATCGTACATCCAGTTGAGATCCGTATGCACTAAAGTACTTTTGTCAGTAGCGTATGGTGCGAGTCCTCTGAATAGTTTCAGAGTTTTGATGTGAGATGTGCTGTATGGTGAATCAAGGTCACTGGGTTAGGGTTAGGGTTAGGGTTAGGGTTAGATTTTTCAGGTTTCTCGATGATCCCCCCACCTCGTCCGTCGACTCGGTGGTTTACAGGGACCAAAGGTAATGCACAGGCCGGCGCACGTCGTCATAGCTCTATTGACCGTACTATCCACCTAAAGTTAGATTAATAGTGGAGACAACAGGTCAATGAACAAGTTTAAGTTTGATTAGTAGTAGAGACAATAGGTCAGTTACAGATTTGGGTGAGAGGGGTCAGGACCAGGAAGAGTTGCCTTATAGGGGCAGGTCTCTTCCCCGCCTTGACGGGCCGTTATCCTGCCCCTCTCACACTCCCACGCAGAGCGAGGGAGTAAAAGAAGGAGGAGGTGATGGGTGGAGTCATGAATGTCCTCGTAGATCCAGGCTGGGATGGGATCAGGTCCAGGGTGGGGATGAGGGAGCTCCACATCTGGTTGAGAGAGTTCCACATCTGGTTGAGAGGGGTCAGGACCAGGGAGAGTTGCCTTATAGGGGCAGGTCTCTCCCCCGCCTTGACGGGCCGTTATCCTGCCCCCTCTCGCTCCCACGCAGTACGAGGGAAAGAAAGAAGGAGGAGGGTGGTGGGTGGAGTCGTGAATGTCTTCGTAGATCCAGGCTGGGATGTGGTTGGGATAAGGGTTAGGGTCAGGGGTTAGGGTTAGAGTTAAGGGTTAAGGTTAGGGGTCAGGGGTTAGGTTTATGATTAAGGGTTAGGGTTTGGGGTTAGGGCAAGGGTTCGGGGTTAAGGGTTAGGGTTAGGGTTAGGGTTAGGGTTAGGGTTAGGATAAGGCAAGAGTGCCACTTTGGAATCTTTGATTTGACCCCCTAAACAGTGGATCATTTGCTCTACACTTCGGCTACCCCCCCATTTTCATGTACCCTGATTCCAGTAATACTAATGAGGAAGGGGTGGGACCTTGTCTTCTCGTCCAATCAGCGAAAAGCAAGTTCAAAGGTCTGTAACTTTTGCTAGGAGTGGATCATTTGCTAATGGATGGTACCGTTGGAAAGCTCGTGGTCGTATTATGTTCGACGGAAGCAGTTTCCAAGTCTCTACGACCTTCCGTTCGGAAGTTATGACCGGAAATGTGTATCGCATTGAAAATGAATGGAGCGATAATTTCCGGAAATTTGACTAAGTGTTTTGGTGAAAAAAGTTCCCCCAGAAAGTGTTTAGGAGCACGTTTTAGGCCATTTGGAGTCGATACGTACCTATAAACAAAGTTTTTTTGGGAAAAAATAATTGTGAAATTTGACGAAAATTTCCTGAAATTTGACTAAGTGTTTTGGTGAAAAAGGTTCACCCAGAAAGTAGTTAGGAGCACGTTTCAGGCCATTTGGAGTCGATAGGTACATATATTAGGGTTAGGGTTAGGGTTAGGATAGGGGGTAATAGCCACTTTTGAGCCGGCTCAAAGTTAGCTTAGCCTAGCTTAGGAAGCTAAAACTTGCTAAACAAGCTATAACTTAGCTTAGCATGTATATATAGGGCTCCTAGGTGATAACTACTTCGCAAACGGTGTCGTTTTCGCGATTGGAGCAAAGGATCATGGGTAAAAAGTGTTTTTTTTGAATAACTTTTGATAGGAAGGTCGTAGAGCTTCGGAACCTGCTCGCGTCAGACATAATTAGGGGTCTAGCTTTCCAACGAGCCCACCCTCGACCTTCTACGACTTTGGGAAGTGGGAGAAAATCTAAAAAAAAGGGTTAGGGTTAGGGTTAGGGTTAGGGTTAGGGTTAGGGTTAGGGTTAGGGTTAGGGTTAGGTTAGGGTTAGGGTTAGGGTTAGGGTTAGGGTTAGGGTTAGGGTTAGGGTTAGGGTTAGGGTTAGGGTTAGGGTTAGGGTTAGGGTTTAGGGTTAGGATAGGGGGTAATAGCCACCTTTGAGCCGGCTCAAAGTTAGCTTAGCCTAGCTTAGCAAGCTAAAACTTGCTAACCAAGCTATAACTTAGCTTAGCATGTATATATAGGGCTCCTAGGTGATAGCTACTTCGCAAACGGTGTCGTTTTCGCGATTGGAGCAAAGGATCATGGGTAAAAAGTGTTTTTTTTGAATAACTTTTGATAGGAAGGTAGTAGAGCTTCGGAACCTGCTCGCGTCAGACATAATAGGGTTAGGGTTAGGGTTAGGGGTTAGGGGTTAGGGTTAGGGTTAGGGTTAGGGTTAGGATAGGGGCTGAGTGCCACTTTGGAATCTTTGATTTGACCCCCTAAACAGTGGATCATTTGCTCTACACTTCGGCTACCCCCCCATTTTCGGGTACCCTGATTCCAGTAATACTAATGAGGAAGGGGTGGGACCTTGTCTTCTCGTCCAATCAGCGAAAAGCAAGTTCAAAGGTCTGTAACTTTTGCTAGGAGTGGATCATTTGCTCATGGATGGTACCGTTGGAAAGCTCGTGGTCGTATTATGTTCGACGGAAGCAGTTTCCAAGTCTCTACGACCTTCCGTTCGGAAGTTATGACCGGAAATGTGTATCGCATTGAAAATGAATGGAGCGATAATTTCCTGAAATTTGACTAAGTGTTTTGGTGAAAAAAGTTCCCCCAGAAAGTGTTTAGGAGCACGTTTTAGGCCATTTGGAGTCGATACGTACCTATAAACAAAGTTTTTTTGGGAAAAAATAATTGTGAAATTTGACGAAAATTTCCTGAAATTTGACTAAGTGTTTTGGTGAAAAAGGTTCACCCAGAAAGTAGTTAGGAGCACGTTTCAGGCCATTTGGAGTCGATAGGTACCTATATTAAACAAACTTCTTTTGGGAAAAATACTTGTAAATTTTCTAAGATTTTCACTAGGGTTAGGGTTTGTGTTCAACGGCTCCCTGCGGGAAACCAATACGCTACTGCCTCCTAACGCTCGTCGGCGTTACCAGAGATCGCAGAAGGTAGTGTTGCACTCTCACATCGTACATCCAGTTGAGATCCGTATGCACTAAAGTACTTTTGTCAGTAGCGTATGGTGCGAGACCTCTGAATAGTTTCAGAGTTTTGATGTGAGATGTGCTGTATGGTGTATTAAGGTAACTGGGTACCCCTTATGTGTGCAGTCGGATTTGGAGGATCCGGTGTCTTCGTAGGTGGCTAGTGGGTGCACTTTGAGAGGATAGTTGTGAGTTTTTAGAAGGGGAAAAGAGGGGGGGGGGGGGGGGGATTGATAGTTCAGAGAGGAGAGGGGTTTTCTTAGAGCGGTTTTTAGGCTTTGGGGTTAGGGTTAGAATTTGTTTGTGTATTTTAAGATTAGGGTTAAGGTTAGGGTTTTAATTTAAGTTTAGGGTTTGGTTTTGAGGTTAGGGCTGGAATTGGGATTTGAGTTAGGGTTAGGGTTGGGATTTTGGGTTTCTGGTTACGGTTATGGTTTGGGTTAGGTTTCGGGTTGTGTTTTAGGGGTTATGGTCAAGGGTAGGGTTAGGGTTAGGTTTAGGGTTGGGGTTGGGGTTAAGGGTTAGGGCTAGGGTTAGGGTCAGGGGTCAGGGGTCAGGGGTTAGGGTTAGGGTCAGGGGTTAGGTTAGGGTTTTAAGGGTTAGGGTTAGGGTTTAAGGGTTAGGGTTAGGGGTTAAGGTCAGGGGTCAGGATTAAAGGTAAGGGTTAGGTTCAGGGTTAGGGTTCGGACTGGGGTTATGGTTAGGATTAGGGATGTGTCTAGTGAATGTGAGGGTTAGGGTTAGGGTTAGGGTTAGGGTTAGGGTTAGGATAAGGCAAGAGTGCCACTTTGGAATCTTTGATTTGACCCCCTAAACAGTGGATCATTTGCTCTACACTTCGGCTACCCCCCCATTTTCATGTACCCTGATTCCAGTAATACTAATGAGGAAGGGGTGGGACCTTGTCTTCTCGTCCAATCAGCGAAAAGCAAGTTCAAAGGTCTGTAACTTTTGCTAGGAGTGGATCATTTGCTAATGGATGGTACCGTTGGAAAGCTCGTGGTCGTATTATGTTCGACGGAAGCAGTTTCCAAGTCTCTACGACCTTCCGTTCGGAAGTTATGACCGGAAATGTGTATCGCATTGAAAATGAATGGAGCGATAATTTCCGGAAATTTGACTAAGTGTTTTGGTGAAAAAAGTTCCCCCAGAAAGTGTTTAGGAGCACGTTTTAGGCCATTTGGAGTCGATACGTACCTATAAACAAAGTTTTTTTGGGAAAAAATAATTGTGAAATTTGACGAAAATTTCCTGAAATTTGACTAAGTGTTTTGGTGAAAAAGGTTCACCCAGAAAGTAGTTAGGAGCACGTTTCAGGCCATTTGGAGTCGATAGGTACATATATTAGGGTTAGGGTTAGGGTTAGGGTTTGTGTTCAACGGCTCCCTGCGGGAAACCAATACGCTACTGCCTCCTAACGCTCGTAGGCGTTACCAGAGTTCGCAGAAGGTAGTGTTGCACTCTCACATCGTACATCCAGTTGAGATCCGTATGCACTAAAGTACTTTTGTCAGTAGCGTATGGTGCGAGTCCTCTGAATAGTTTCAGAGTTTTGATGTGAGATGTGCTGTATGGTGAATCAAGGTCACTGGGTTAGGGTTAGGGTTAGGGTTAGGGTTAGATTTTTCAGGTTTCTCGATGATCCCCCCACCTCGTCCGTCGACTCGGTGGTTTACAGGGACCAAAGGTAATGCACAGGCCGGCGCACGTCGTCATAGCTCTATTGACCGTACTATCCACCTAAAGTTAGATTAATAGTGGAGACAACAGGTCAATGAACAAGTTTAAGTTTGATTAGTAGTAGAGACAATAGGTCAGTTACAGATTTGGGTGAGAGGGGTCAGGACCAGGAAGAGTTGCCTTATAGGGGCAGGTCTCTTCCCCGCCTTGACGGGCCGTTATCCTGCCCCTCTCACACTCCCACGCAGAGCGAGGGAGTAAAAGAAGGAGGAGGTGATGGGTGGAGTCATGAATGTCCTCGTAGATCCAGGCTGGGATGGGATCAGGTCCAGGGTGGGGATGAGGGAGCTCCACATCTGGTTGAGAGAGTTCCACATCTGGTTGAGAGGGGTCAGGACCAGGGAGAGTTGCCTTATAGGGGCAGGTCTCTCCCCCGCCTTGACGGGCCGTTATCCTGCCCCCTCTCGCTCCCACGCAGTACGAGGGAAAGAAAGAAGGAGGAGGGTGGTGGGTGGAGTCGTGAATGTCTTCGTAGATCCAGGCTGGGATGTGGTTGGGATAAGGGTTAGGGTCAGGGGTTAGGGTTAGAGTTAAGGGTTAAGGTTAGGGGTCAGGGGTTAGGTTTATGATTAAGGGTTAGGGTTTGGGGTTAGGGCAAGGGTTCGGGGTTAAGGGTTAGGGTTAGGGTTAGGGTTAGGGTTAGGGTTAGGATAAGGCAAGAGTGCCACTTTGGAATCTTTGATTTGACCCCCTAAACAGTGGATCATTTGCTCTACACTTCGGCTACCCCCCCATTTTCATGTACCCTGATTCCAGTAATACTAATGAGGAAGGGGTGGGACCTTGTCTTCTCGTCCAATCAGCGAAAAGCAAGTTCAAAGGTCTGTAACTTTTGCTAGGAGTGGATCATTTGCTAATGGATGGTACCGTTGGAAAGCTCGTGGTCGTATTATGTTCGACGGAAGCAGTTTCCAAGTCTCTACGACCTTCCGTTCGGAAGTTATGACCGGAAATGTGTATCGCATTGAAAATGAATGGAGCGATAATTTCCGGAAATTTGACTAAGTGTTTTGGTGAAAAAAGTTCCCCCAGAAAGTGTTTAGGAGCACGTTTTAGGCCATTTGGAGTCGATACGTACCTATAAACAAAGTTTTTTTGGGAAAAAATAATTGTGAAATTTGACGAAAATTTCCTGAAATTTGACTAAGTGTTTTGGTGAAAAAGGTTCACCCAGAAAGTAGTTAGGAGCACGTTTCAGGCCATTTGGAGTCGATAGGTACATATATTAGGGTTAGGGTTAGGGTTAGGATAGGGGGTAATAGCCACTTTTGAGCCGGCTCAAAGTTAGCTTAGCCTAGCTTAGGAAGCTAAAACTTGCTAAACAAGCTATAACTTAGCTTAGCATGTATATATAGGGCTCCTAGGTGATAACTACTTCGCAAACGGTGTCGTTTTCGCGATTGGAGCAAAGGATCATGGGTAAAAAGTGTTTTTTTTGAATAACTTTTGATAGGAAGGTCGTAGAGCTTCGGAACCTGCTCGCGTCAGACATAATTAGGGGTCTAGCTTTCCAACGAGCCCACCCTCGACCTTCTACGACTTTGGGAAGTGGGAGAAAATCTAAAAAAAAGGGTTAGGGTTAGGGTTAGGGTTAGGGTTAGGGTTAGGGTTAGGGTTAGGGTTAGGGTTAGGGTTAGGGTTAGGGTTAGGGTTAGGTTAGGGTTAGGGTTAGGGTTAGGGTTAGGGTTAGGGTTAGGGTTAGGGTTAGGGTTAGGGTTTAGGGTTAGGGTTAGGGTTAGGATAGGGGGTAATAGCCACCTTTGAGCCGGCTCAAAGTTAGCTTAGCCTAGCTTAGCAAGCTAAAACTTGCTAACCAAGCTATAACTTAGCTTAGCATGTATATATAGGGCTCCTAGGTGATAGCTACTTCGCAAACGGTGTCGTTTTCGCGATTGGAGCAAAGGATCATGGGTAAAAAGTGTTTTTTTTGAATAACTTTTGATAGGAAGGTAGTAGAGCTTCGGAACCTGCTCGCGTCAGACATAATAGGGTTAGGGTTAGGGTTAGGGGTTAGGGGTTAGGGTTAGGGTTAGGGTTAGGGTTAGGATAGGGGCTGAGTGCCACTTTGGAATCTTTGATTTGACCCCCTAAACAGTGGATCATTTGCTCTACACTTCGGCTACCCCCCCATTTTCGGGTACCCTGATTCCAGTAATACTAATGAGGAAGGGGTGGGACCTTGTCTTCTCGTCCAATCAGCGAAAAGCAAGTTCAAAGGTCTGTAACTTTTGCTAGGAGTGGATCATTTGCTCATGGATGGTACCGTTGGAAAGCTCGTGGTCGTATTATGTTCGACGGAAGCAGTTTCCAAGTCTCTACGACCTTCCGTTCGGAAGTTATGACCGGAAATGTGTATCGCATTGAAAATGAATGGAGCGATAATTTCCTGAAATTTGACTAAGTGTTTTGGTGAAAAAAGTTCCCCCAGAAAGTGTTTAGGAGCACGTTTTAGGCCATTTGGAGTCGATACGTACCTATAAACAAAGTTTTTTTGGGAAAAAATAATTGTGAAATTTGACGAAAATTTCCTGAAATTTGACTAAGTGTTTTGGTGAAAAAGGTTCACCCAGAAAGTAGTTAGGAGCACGTTTCAGGCCATTTGGAGTCGATAGGTACCTATATTAAACAAACTTCTTTTGGGAAAAATACTTGTAAATTTTCTAAGATTTTCACTAGGGTTAGGGTTTGTGTTCAACGGCTCCCTGCGGGAAACCAATACGCTACTGCCTCCTAACGCTCGTCGGCGTTACCAGAGATCGCAGAAGGTAGTGTTGCACTCTCACATCGTACATCCAGTTGAGATCCGTATGCACTAAAGTACTTTTGTCAGTAGCGTATGGTGCGAGACCTCTGAATAGTTTCAGAGTTTTGATGTGAGATGTGCTGTATGGTGTATTAAGGTAACTGGGTACCCCTTATGTGTGCAGTCGGATTTGGAGGATCCGGTGTCTTCGTAGGTGGCTAGTGGGTGCACTTTGAGAGGATAGTTGTGAGTTTTTAGAAGGGGAAAAGAGGGGGGGGGGGGGGGGGATTGATAGTTCAGAGAGGAGAGGGGTTTTCTTAGAGCGGTTTTTAGGCTTTGGGGTTAGGGTTAGAATTTGTTTGTGTATTTTAAGATTAGGGTTAAGGTTAGGGTTTTAATTTAAGTTTAGGGTTTGGTTTTGAGGTTAGGGCTGGAATTGGGATTTGAGTTAGGGTTAGGGTTGGGATTTTGGGTTTCTGGTTACGGTTATGGTTTGGGTTAGGTTTCGGGTTGTGTTTTAGGGGTTATGGTCAAGGGTAGGGTTAGGGTTAGGTTTAGGGTTGGGGTTGGGGTTAAGGGTTAGGGCTAGGGTTAGGGTCAGGGGTCAGGGGTCAGGGGTTAGGGTTAGGGTCAGGGGTTAGGTTAGGGTTTTAAGGGTTAGGGTTAGGGTTTAAGGGTTAGGGTTAGGGGTTAAGGTCAGGGGTCAGGATTAAAGGTAAGGGTTAGGTTCAGGGTTAGGGTTCGGACTGGGGTTATGGTTAGGATTAGGGATGTGTCTAGTGAATGTGAGGGTTAGGGTTAGGGTTAGGGTTAGGGTTAGGGTTAGGATAAGGCAAGAGTGCCACTTTGGAATCTTTGATTTGACCCCCTAAACAGTGGATCATTTGCTCTACACTTCGGCTACCCCCCCATTTTCATGTACCCTGATTCCAGTAATACTAATGAGGAAGGGGTGGGACCTTGTCTTCTCGTCCAATCAGCGAAAAGCAAGTTCAAAGGTCTGTAACTTTTGCTAGGAGTGGATCATTTGCTAATGGATGGTACCGTTGGAAAGCTCGTGGTCGTATTATGTTCGACGGAAGCAGTTTCCAAGTCTCTACGACCTTCCGTTCGGAAGTTATGACCGGAAATGTGTATCGCATTGAAAATGAATGGAGCGATAATTTCCGGAAATTTGACTAAGTGTTTTGGTGAAAAAAGTTCCCCCAGAAAGTGTTTAGGAGCACGTTTTAGGCCATTTGGAGTCGATACGTACCTATAAACAAAGTTTTTTTGGGAAAAAATAATTGTGAAATTTGACGAAAATTTCCTGAAATTTGACTAAGTGTTTTGGTGAAAAAGGTTCACCCAGAAAGTAGTTAGGAGCACGTTTCAGGCCATTTGGAGTCGATAGGTACATATATTAGGGTTAGGGTTAGGGTTAGGGTTTGTGTTCAACGGCTCCCTGCGGGAAACCAATACGCTACTGCCTCCTAACGCTCGTAGGCGTTACCAGAGTTCGCAGAAGGTAGTGTTGCACTCTCACATCGTACATCCAGTTGAGATCCGTATGCACTAAAGTACTTTTGTCAGTAGCGTATGGTGCGAGTCCTCTGAATAGTTTCAGAGTTTTGATGTGAGATGTGCTGTATGGTGAATCAAGGTCACTGGGTTAGGGTTAGGGTTAGGGTTAGGGTTAGATTTTTCAGGTTTCTCGATGATCCCCCCACCTCGTCCGTCGACTCGGTGGTTTACAGGGACCAAAGGTAATGCACAGGCCGGCGCACGTCGTCATAGCTCTATTGACCGTACTATCCACCTAAAGTTAGATTAATAGTGGAGACAACAGGTCAATGAACAAGTTTAAGTTTGATTAGTAGTAGAGACAATAGGTCAGTTACAGATTTGGGTGAGAGGGGTCAGGACCAGGAAGAGTTGCCTTATAGGGGCAGGTCTCTTCCCCGCCTTGACGGGCCGTTATCCTGCCCCTCTCACACTCCCACGCAGAGCGAGGGAGTAAAAGAAGGAGGAGGTGATGGGTGGAGTCATGAATGTCCTCGTAGATCCAGGCTGGGATGGGATCAGGTCCAGGGTGGGGATGAGGGAGCTCCACATCTGGTTGAGAGAGTTCCACATCTGGTTGAGAGGGGTCAGGACCAGGGAGAGTTGCCTTATAGGGGCAGGTCTCTCCCCCGCCTTGACGGGCCGTTATCCTGCCCCCTCTCGCTCCCACGCAGTACGAGGGAAAGAAAGAAGGAGGAGGGTGGTGGGTGGAGTCGTGAATGTCTTCGTAGATCCAGGCTGGGATGTGGTTGGGATAAGGGTTAGGGTCAGGGGTTAGGGTTAGAGTTAAGGGTTAAGGTTAGGGGTCAGGGGTTAGGTTTATGATTAAGGGTTAGGGTTTGGGGTTAGGGCAAGGGTTCGGGGTTAAGGGTTAGGGTTAGGGTTAGGGTTAGGGTTAGGGTTAGGATAAGGCAAGAGTGCCACTTTGGAATCTTTGATTTGACCCCCTAAACAGTGGATCATTTGCTCTACACTTCGGCTACCCCCCCATTTTCATGTACCCTGATTCCAGTAATACTAATGAGGAAGGGGTGGGACCTTGTCTTCTCGTCCAATCAGCGAAAAGCAAGTTCAAAGGTCTGTAACTTTTGCTAGGAGTGGATCATTTGCTAATGGATGGTACCGTTGGAAAGCTCGTGGTCGTATTATGTTCGACGGAAGCAGTTTCCAAGTCTCTACGACCTTCCGTTCGGAAGTTATGACCGGAAATGTGTATCGCATTGAAAATGAATGGAGCGATAATTTCCGGAAATTTGACTAAGTGTTTTGGTGAAAAAAGTTCCCCCAGAAAGTGTTTAGGAGCACGTTTTAGGCCATTTGGAGTCGATACGTACCTATAAACAAAGTTTTTTTGGGAAAAAATAATTGTGAAATTTGACGAAAATTTCCTGAAATTTGACTAAGTGTTTTGGTGAAAAAGGTTCACCCAGAAAGTAGTTAGGAGCACGTTTCAGGCCATTTGGAGTCGATAGGTACATATATTAGGGTTAGGGTTAGGGTTAGGATAGGGGGTAATAGCCACTTTTGAGCCGGCTCAAAGTTAGCTTAGCCTAGCTTAGGAAGCTAAAACTTGCTAAACAAGCTATAACTTAGCTTAGCATGTATATATAGGGCTCCTAGGTGATAACTACTTCGCAAACGGTGTCGTTTTCGCGATTGGAGCAAAGGATCATGGGTAAAAAGTGTTTTTTTTGAATAACTTTTGATAGGAAGGTCGTAGAGCTTCGGAACCTGCTCGCGTCAGACATAATTAGGGGTCTAGCTTTCCAACGAGCCCACCCTCGACCTTCTACGACTTTGGGAAGTGGGAGAAAATCTAAAAAAAAGGGTTAGGGTTAGGGTTAGGGTTAGGGTTAGGGTTAGGGTTAGGGTTAGGGTTAGGGTTAGGTTAGGGTTAGGGTTAGGGTTAGGGTTAGGGTTAGGGTTAGGGTTAGGGTTAGGGTTAGGATAAGGCAAGAGTGCCACTTTGGAATCTTTGATTTGACCCCCTAAACAGTGGATCATTTGCTCTACACTTCGGCTACCCCCCCATTTTCATGTACCCTGATTCCAGTAATACTAATGAGGAAGGGGTGGGACCTTGTCTTCTCGTCCAATCAGCGAAAAGCAAGTTCAAAGGTCTGTAACTTTTGCTAGGAGTGGATCATTTGCTAATGGATGGTACCGTTGGAAAGCTCGTGGTCGTATTATGTTCGACGGAAGCAGTTTCCAAGTCTCTACGACCTTCCGTTCGGAAGTTATGACCGGAAATGTGTATCGCATTGAAAATGAATGGAGCGATAATTTCCGGAAATTTGACTAAGTGTTTTGGTGAAAAAAGTTCCCCCAGAAAGTGTTTAGGAGCACGTTTTAGGCCATTTGGAGTCGATACGTACCTATAAACAAAGTTTTTTTGGGAAAAAATAATTGTGAAATTTGACGAAAATTTCCTGAAATTTGACTAAGTGTTTTGGTGAAAAAGGTTCACCCAGAAAGTAGTTAGGAGCACGTTTCAGGCCATTTGGAGTCGATAGGTACATATATTAGGGTTAGGGTTAGGGTTAGGATAGGGGGTAATAGCCACTTTTGAGCCGGCTCAAAGTTAGCTTAGCCTAGCTTAGGAAGCTAAAACTTGCTAAACAAGCTATAACTTAGCTTAGCATGTATATATAGGGCTCCTAGGTGATAACTACTTCGCAAACGGTGTCGTTTTCGCGATTGGAGCAAAGGATCATGGGTAAAAAGTGTTTTTTTTGAATAACTTTTGATAGGAAGGTCGTAGAGCTTCGGAACCTGCTCGCGTCAGACATAATTAGGGGTCTAGCTTTCCAACGAGCCCACCCTCGACCTTCTACGACTTTGGGAAGTGGGAGAAAATCTAAAAAAAAGGGTTAGGGTTAGGGTTAGGGTTAGGGTTAGGGTTAGGGTTAGGGTTAGGGTTAGGTTAGGGTTAGGTTAGGGTTAGGGTTAGGGTTAGGGTTAGGGTTAGATTTTTCAGGTTTCTCGATGATCCCCCCACCTCATCCGTCGACTCGGTGGTTTACAGGGACCAAAGGCAATGCACAGGCCGGCGCACGTCGTCATAGCTCTCTTGACCGTACTATCCACTGAAAGTTAGATTAATAGTGGAGACAACAGGTCAATGAACAAGTTTAAGTTTGATTAGTAGTAGAGACAACAGGTCAATTACAGATTTGGGTGAGAGGGGTCAGGACCAGGAAGAGTTGCCTTATAGGGGCAGGTCTCTTCCCCGCCTTGACGGGCCGTTATCCTGCCCCTCTCACACTCCCACGCAGAGCGAGGGAGTAAAAGAAGGAGGAGGTGATGGGTGGAGTCATGAATGTCCTCGTAGATCCAGGTTGGGATGGGATCAGGTCCAGGGCGGGGATGAGGAAGCTCCACATCTGGTTGAGAGAGTTCCACATCTGGTTGAGAGGGCTTCACATCTGGTTGAGAGGGGACAGGACCAGGGAGAGTTGCCTTATAGGGGCAGGTCTCTCCCCCGCCTTGAGGGGCCGTTATCCTGCCCCCTCTCGCTCCCACGCAGTACGAGGGAAAGAGAGAAGGAGGAGGGTGGTGGGTGGAGTCGTGAACGTCTTCGTAGATCCAGGCTGGGATGTGGTTGGGATAAGGGTTAGGGTCAGGGGTTAGGGTTAGGGTTAGAGTTTAAGGGTTAGGGTTAGGGTTAGGGGTTGGGGTTAGGGTAAGGGTTCTGGGTTAGGGTTTAAGGGTTAAGGTTAGGGTCAGGGGTCAAGGGTTAGGGTTAGAGGTTGGGGTTAGGGGTTAAGGGTTAAGGTTAGGGGTCAGGGGTTAGGGTAATGATTATGGTTTAGGGTTAAGGTTAGGGTTGGGGTTAGGGTTTAGGGTTAGTTGTTGAGGTTCCCTCGAAGAATCCCCTCCTTCATCCAACGACTGGGCAGCTCCACGGCTCTTCTGATCCATTTCTTCACCATCCATTTCAAAAATCAAGTTCATAAAGAAGTGGAAATTCCCTCAGAGTTCTGGAAAAAATCCTTTGTAAAAATGTGAGAATGTCCCTTTAAGTTCTGGAGAAAAAAGTTTCATGTGTGTTTGTAAAATCGTGTGAACCTCCCTCCAGGTTCTGGACATAATATGTGTTTGTAGAAATGTGGGAACCTCACTTAGAGTTCTGGAAATAATGTGTTTGCAAAGATGTGGAGACTTATAATATGTGTTTGTAAAAATTGTGGGAACATCCTTTAGAGTTCTGGAAATAATGTGTATATGTGTTTGTAAAAAAGTGGGAACTACCATTAGGTTTCTGGAAAGAAAACTTTATTTTTTTATTTTTTCAAAAAATTCAAAAAATTCAAAAAATAAAAAATAAAAAATAAAAAATTATATAGAAAAATATATATAAAAAAATAATAATAAAATAATTCTTTGTTTGTGAAGCTGTATGAATCTTCCTTGGAGTTCTGGAAAAAATGGCAGCATTTCCTTGTATTTTAAGCATTTCATTGTTGGAAAGTTTTTTTTGTTGTTTAAGTATTGTAACTCTCCACTAAGATAGGGTGGAGAGTTTGTTGTTGTAGAGGTTAGTTTCTTTAATTGTCTAACAATCTTATTTTAAATTCTATTTTATGTTTATTTTATGTCTATTTTAAGTCTATTTATAGGACACATCATCAGTAGTGAACCCCGGGATCACGGGGTGTTTCGGCCATTACCACTAGACACCCTCACCACAGGGTGGGCCCCGCCGGGATGATCAGTTCCCAGGGTGTGTCCATTTTAGTATAAAGATAAGTTAAAATCTAATTTTATGAGTTAATATTACAGAGTTAAAGTTATTATAATTACGGTAGGAAGGCTATGTTTTTTTATATATTATAAAACTTATTATATAATTATTATTATATTTATTATTATTGTGAATTTAATTATTATTATTATTATTATTATTATTATTATTATTATTATTATTATTATTATTATTTATTTAAATAGTATTATTATTATTATTATTTTTATAAAACAAGGTGAATTTTTCATGAAAAAGGCATACTTACCATTGAATTCCAGCACAGGAGGGTCTGTGACATCACAAGGCAGCCCCCACCTTTTTTTTGGAGCAGGGTGACGAAGAGGAAGGATGAAGAATGGTCCTCTTCACCCATGGCAAAGTAATTCTGTGTCTCATAAACCGTATGACTACAGAATTCGTGAAAACTCGTTTTTTAGACTGGGCTGTGAGTGGAGGTCATATTTCTTACAGTCCTACTCCGTTATGGTTTCAAAAAATTTTTTTCTAAAAACCCTATAATTAGTAAGATCTCATTTAGAGTTGTCCGAAAATACCCCATATGTCCATATTTTTATTTGTAATTACAGAGCTATTAAGATAATTAGGTCCCCCGTAGGTTTACCCAGAATTCAACTGGGTTTTCTAATCGTCTAATATGGTTAAAAGTAAAATTGTAATTACTCGGCTCCCCTTACTGCTAGATATTTAAAATTAGGGGGGTCTCTTTGTTATGGAATAAGGGTCCTAATTAAGGCTGTTATGCCCGCTTTTAACCACTAGGGAGTGTTTAATCATTAAAGAACCCCCTGTATTTTTCCACCTTTGAATAAATCTTTTTCTTTTTCTGTTGTATCTGGTTGATCCGGTAATTAAATAAGCATGTTATATATGTATATATTTATTTATTAATTAAAATAATCGCCTGTATTTTCTATCCTGATTAAATCTTTTCTTTCTCCTTGTATCCGGGTGATCCGGTGAGATTTAAAAATCTAAATAATCATGTTATATATGTATATATTTAATTATTAAGATAATAAAAGTTCAGTTATTGTTGATTCTTTAGAGACGTAATTATTTTTAGTTCATATTCTGGTCAGGTTAATGACATTAAGCCGGAAAAACGTGGCATGTTTAGGATAGTATAATGGTGGTCCCTATAAAATAGATTCTTTTTTTAAAAAAACTCTAATTAGTAAGACCTAATTAGTAAGATCTCATTTAGATCTGTCAGAAAATACCCTATATATCTACATTTTCTTCTGTATCCGGGTAATCCGGTGAGATTTAAAAATCTAAATAATCCTGTTATATATGTATATATTTAATTATTAAGATAATAAAAGTTCAGTTATTGTTGATTCTTTAGAGACATAATTATTTTTAGTTCATATTCTGGTCAGGTTAATGACATTAAGCCGGAAAAACGTGGCATGTTTAGGATAGTATAATGGTGGTCCCTATAAAATAGATTCTTTTAAAAAAGACTCTAATTAGTAAGACCTAATTAGTAAGATCTCATTTAGATCTGTCAGAAAATACCATATATATCTACATTTTGATTTATAGTTTCAGAGACATTAGGTCAATTAGGTCTCATGTAGGTGCACTCAGAGTTCCACTTGGTTTTTCTAGTTGTCTAATTGGTAAAAAGTAAATTTAAAATTACTCGGCTCCCCTGTTTGCTAGGTTTTTTTATATATAAAAAAAATCTCTTTGTTTAAGGGATCTAGGTCCTAATTAAGGTTGTTGTGCCTGGTTTTACCCGCTAGGGAGTATTTAATCATTAAAGGCACCACATGTAATTTTTCATCCTTTGATTAAATCCTTCTTTAGAGATGGAATTATTTCCATTCTACATTCTGGTCAGGTTACTGACCTCGTGCAGGAACAAAGCAGCCTGCTGTGGATAGTACATAGTGGTCTGTTGTAAATAGAGCTAGGCTGTCCGAAGGCACGGGCTAGGGTTAGATTTTTCAGGTTTCTCGATGATCCCCCCACCTCATCCGTCGACTCGGTGGTTTACAGGGACCAAAGGCAATGCACAGGCCGGCGCACGTCGTCATAGCTCTCTTGACCGTACTATCCACTGAAAGTTAGATTAATAGTGGAGACAACAGGTCAATGAACAAGTTTAAGTTTGATTAGTAGTAGAGACAACAGGTCAATTACAGATTTGGGTGAGAGGGGTCAGGACCAGGAAGAGTTGCCTTATAGGGGCAGGTCTCTTCCCCGCCTTGACGGGCCGTTATCCTGCCCCTCTCACACTCCCACGCAGAGCGAGGGAGTAAAAGAAGGAGGAGGTGATGGGTGGAGTCATGAATGTCCTCGTAGATCCAGGTTGGGATGGGATCAGGTCCAGGGCGGGGATGAGGAAGCTCCACATCTGGTTGAGAGAGTTCCACATCTGGTTGAGAGGGCTTCACATCTGGTTGAGAGGGGACAGGACCAGGGAGAGTTGCCTTATAGGGGCAGGTCTCTCCCCCGCCTTGAGGGGCCGTTATCCTGCCCCCTCTCGCTCCCACGCAGTACGAGGGAAAGAGAGAAGGAGGAGGGTGGTGGGTGGAGTCGTGAACGTCTTCGTAGATCCAGGCTGGGATGTGGTTGGGATAAGGGTTAGGGTCAGGGGTTAGGGTTAGGGTTAGAGTTTAAGGGTTAGGGTTAGGGTTAGGGGTTGGGGTTAGGGTAAGGGTTCTGGGTTAGGGTTTAAGGGTTAAGGTTAGGGTCAGGGGTCAAGGGTTAGGGTTAGAGGTTGGGGTTAGGGGTTAAGGGTTAAGGTTAGGGGTCAGGGGTTAGGGTAATGATTATGGTTTAGGGTTAAGGTTAGGGTTGGGGTTAGGGTTTAGGGTTAGTTGTTGAGGTTCCCTCGAAGAATCCCCTCCTTCATCCAACGACTGGGCAGCTCCACGGCTCTTCTGATCCATTTCTTCACCATCCATTTCAAAAATCAAGTTCATAAAGAAGTGGAAATTCCCTCAGAGTTCTGGAAAAAATCCTTTGTAAAAATGTGAGAATGTCCCTTTAAGTTCTGGAGAAAAAAGTTTCATGTGTGTTTGTAAAATCGTGTGAACCTCCCTCCAGGTTCTGGACATAATATGTGTTTGTAGAAATGTGGGAACCTCACTTAGAGTTCTGGAAATAATGTGTTTGCAAAGATGTGGAGACTTATAATATGTGTTTGTAAAAATTGTGGGAACATCCTTTAGAGTTCTGGAAATAATGTGTATATGTGTTTGTAAAAAAGTGGGAACTACCATTAGGTTTCTGGAAAGAAAACTTTATTTTTTTATTTTTTCAAAAAATTCAAAAAATTCAAAAAATAAAAAATAAAAAATAAAAAATTATATAGAAAAATATATATAAAAAAATAATAATAAAATAATTCTTTGTTTGTGAAGCTGTATGAATCTTCCTTGGAGTTCTGGAAAAAATGGCAGCATTTCCTTGTATTTTAAGCATTTCATTGTTGGAAAGTTTTTTTTGTTGTTTAAGTATTGTAACTCTCCACTAAGATAGGGTGGAGAGTTTGTTGTTGTAGAGGTTAGTTTCTTTAATTGTCTAACAATCTTATTTTAAATTCTATTTTATGTTTATTTTATGTCTATTTTAAGTCTATTTATAGGACACATCATCAGTAGTGAACCCCGGGATCACGGGGTGTTTCGGCCATTACCACTAGACACCCTCACCACAGGGTGGGCCCCGCCGGGATGATCAGTTCCCAGGGTGTGTCCATTTTAGTATAAAGATAAGTTAAAATCTAATTTTATGAGTTAATATTACAGAGTTAAAGTTATTATAATTACGGTAGGAAGGCTATGTTTTTTTATATATTATAAAACTTATTATATAATTATTATTATATTTATTATTATTGTGAATTTAATTATTATTATTATTATTATTATTATTATTATTATTATTATTATTATTATTATTATTTATTTAAATAGTATTATTATTATTATTATTTTTATAAAACAAGGTGAATTTTTCATGAAAAAGGCATACTTACCATTGAATTCCAGCACAGGAGGGTCTGTGACATCACAAGGCAGCCCCCACCTTTTTTTTGGAGCAGGGTGACGAAGAGGAAGGATGAAGAATGGTCCTCTTCACCCATGGCAAAGTAATTCTGTGTCTCATAAACCGTATGACTACAGAATTCGTGAAAACTCGTTTTTTAGACTGGGCTGTGAGTGGAGGTCATATTTCTTACAGTCCTACTCCGTTATGGTTTCAAAAAATTTTTTTCTAAAAACCCTATAATTAGTAAGATCTCATTTAGAGTTGTCCGAAAATACCCCATATGTCCATATTTTTATTTGTAATTACAGAGCTATTAAGATAATTAGGTCCCCCGTAGGTTTACCCAGAATTCAACTGGGTTTTCTAATCGTCTAATATGGTTAAAAGTAAAATTGTAATTACTCGGCTCCCCTTACTGCTAGATATTTAAAATTAGGGGGGTCTCTTTGTTATGGAATAAGGGTCCTAATTAAGGCTGTTATGCCCGCTTTTAACCACTAGGGAGTGTTTAATCATTAAAGAACCCCCTGTATTTTTCCACCTTTGAATAAATCTTTTTCTTTTTCTGTTGTATCTGGTTGATCCGGTAATTAAATAAGCATGTTATATATGTATATATTTATTTATTAATTAAAATAATCGCCTGTATTTTCTATCCTGATTAAATCTTTTCTTTCTCCTTGTATCCGGGTGATCCGGTGAGATTTAAAAATCTAAATAATCATGTTATATATGTATATATTTAATTATTAAGATAATAAAAGTTCAGTTATTGTTGATTCTTTAGAGACGTAATTATTTTTAGTTCATATTCTGGTCAGGTTAATGACATTAAGCCGGAAAAACGTGGCATGTTTAGGATAGTATAATGGTGGTCCCTATAAAATAGATTCTTTTTTTAAAAAAACTCTAATTAGTAAGACCTAATTAGTAAGATCTCATTTAGATCTGTCAGAAAATACCCTATATATCTACATTTTCTTCTGTATCCGGGTAATCCGGTGAGATTTAAAAATCTAAATAATCCTGTTATATATGTATATATTTAATTATTAAGATAATAAAAGTTCAGTTATTGTTGATTCTTTAGAGACATAATTATTTTTAGTTCATATTCTGGTCAGGTTAATGACATTAAGCCGGAAAAACGTGGCATGTTTAGGATAGTATAATGGTGGTCCCTATAAAATAGATTCTTTTAAAAAAGACTCTAATTAGTAAGACCTAATTAGTAAGATCTCATTTAGATCTGTCAGAAAATACCATATATATCTACATTTTGATTTATAGTTTCAGAGACATTAGGTCAATTAGGTCTCATGTAGGTGCACTCAGAGTTCCACTTGGTTTTTCTAGTTGTCTAATTGGTAAAAAGTAAATTTAAAATTACTCGGCTCCCCTGTTTGCTAGGTTTTTTTATATATAAAAAAAATCTCTTTGTTTAAGGGATCTAGGTCCTAATTAAGGTTGTTGTGCCTGGTTTTACCCGCTAGGGAGTATTTAATCATTAAAGGCACCACATGTAATTTTTCATCCTTTGATTAAATCCTTCTTTAGAGATGGAATTATTTCCATTCTACATTCTGGTCAGGTTACTGACCTCGTGCAGGAACAAAGCAGCCTGCTGTGGATAGTACATAGTGGTCTGTTGTAAATAGAGCTAGGCTGTCCGAAGGCACGGGCTAGGGTTAGATTTTTCAGGTTTCTCGATGATCCCCCCACCTCATCCGTCGACTCGGTGGTTTACAGGGACCAAAGGCAATGCACAGGCCGGCGCACGTCGTCATAGCTCTCTTGACCGTACTATCCACTGAAAGTTAGATTAATAGTGGAGACAACAGGTCAATGAACAAGTTTAAGTTTGATTAGTAGTAGAGACAACAGGTCAATTACAGATTTGGGTGAGAGGGGTCAGGACCAGGAAGAGTTGCCTTATAGGGGCAGGTCTCTTCCCCGCCTTGACGGGCCGTTATCCTGCCCCTCTCACACTCCCACGCAGAGCGAGGGAGTAAAAGAAGGAGGAGGTGATGGGTGGAGTCATGAATGTCCTCGTAGATCCAGGTTGGGATGGGATCAGGTCCAGGGCGGGGATGAGGAAGCTCCACATCTGGTTGAGAGAGTTCCACATCTGGTTGAGAGGGCTTCACATCTGGTTGAGAGGGGACAGGACCAGGGAGAGTTGCCTTATAGGGGCAGGTCTCTCCCCCGCCTTGAGGGGCCGTTATCCTGCCCCCTCTCGCTCCCACGCAGTACGAGGGAAAGAGAGAAGGAGGAGGGTGGTGGGTGGAGTCGTGAACGTCTTCGTAGATCCAGGCTGGGATGTGGTTGGGATAAGGGTTAGGGTCAGGGGTTAGGGTTAGGGTTAGAGTTTAAGGGTTAGGGTTAGGGTTAGGGGTTGGGGTTAGGGTAAGGGTTCTGGGTTAGGGTTTAAGGGTTAAGGTTAGGGTCAGGGGTCAAGGGTTAGGGTTAGAGGTTGGGGTTAGGGGTTAAGGGTTAAGGTTAGGGGTCAGGGGTTAGGGTAATGATTATGGTTTAGGGTTAAGGTTAGGGTTGGGGTTAGGGTTTAGGGTTAGTTGTTGAGGTTCCCTCGAAGAATCCCCTCCTTCATCCAACGACTGGGCAGCTCCACGGCTCTTCTGATCCATTTCTTCACCATCCATTTCAAAAATCAAGTTCATAAAGAAGTGGAAATTCCCTCAGAGTTCTGGAAAAAATCCTTTGTAAAAATGTGAGAATGTCCCTTTAAGTTCTGGAGAAAAAAGTTTCATGTGTGTTTGTAAAATCGTGTGAACCTCCCTCCAGGTTCTGGACATAATATGTGTTTGTAGAAATGTGGGAACCTCACTTAGAGTTCTGGAAATAATGTGTTTGCAAAGATGTGGAGACTTATAATATGTGTTTGTAAAAATTGTGGGAACATCCTTTAGAGTTCTGGAAATAATGTGTATATGTGTTTGTAAAAAAGTGGGAACTACCATTAGGTTTCTGGAAAGAAAACTTTATTTTTTTATTTTTTCAAAAAATTCAAAAAATTCAAAAAATAAAAAATAAAAAATAAAAAATTATATAGAAAAATATATATAAAAAAATAATAATAAAATAATTCTTTGTTTGTGAAGCTGTATGAATCTTCCTTGGAGTTCTGGAAAAAATGGCAGCATTTCCTTGTATTTTAAGCATTTCATTGTTGGAAAGTTTTTTTTGTTGTTTAAGTATTGTAACTCTCCACTAAGATAGGGTGGAGAGTTTGTTGTTGTAGAGGTTAGTTTCTTTAATTGTCTAACAATCTTATTTTAAATTCTATTTTATGTTTATTTTATGTCTATTTTAAGTCTATTTATAGGACACATCATCAGTAGTGAACCCCGGGATCACGGGGTGTTTCGGCCATTACCACTAGACACCCTCACCACAGGGTGGGCCCCGCCGGGATGATCAGTTCCCAGGGTGTGTCCATTTTAGTATAAAGATAAGTTAAAATCTAATTTTATGAGTTAATATTACAGAGTTAAAGTTATTATAATTACGGTAGGAAGGCTATGTTTTTTTATATATTATAAAACTTATTATATAATTATTATTATATTTATTATTATTGTGAATTTAATTATTATTATTATTATTATTATTATTATTATTATTATTATTATTATTATTATTATTTATTTAAATAGTATTATTATTATTATTATTTTTATAAAACAAGGTGAATTTTTCATGAAAAAGGCATACTTACCATTGAATTCCAGCACAGGAGGGTCTGTGACATCACAAGGCAGCCCCCACCTTTTTTTTGGAGCAGGGTGACGAAGAGGAAGGATGAAGAATGGTCCTCTTCACCCATGGCAAAGTAATTCTGTGTCTCATAAACCGTATGACTACAGAATTCGTGAAAACTCGTTTTTTAGACTGGGCTGTGAGTGGAGGTCATATTTCTTACAGTCCTACTCCGTTATGGTTTCAAAAAATTTTTTTCTAAAAACCCTATAATTAGTAAGATCTCATTTAGAGTTGTCCGAAAATACCCCATATGTCCATATTTTTATTTGTAATTACAGAGCTATTAAGATAATTAGGTCCCCCGTAGGTTTACCCAGAATTCAACTGGGTTTTCTAATCGTCTAATATGGTTAAAAGTAAAATTGTAATTACTCGGCTCCCCTTACTGCTAGATATTTAAAATTAGGGGGGTCTCTTTGTTATGGAATAAGGGTCCTAATTAAGGCTGTTATGCCCGCTTTTAACCACTAGGGAGTGTTTAATCATTAAAGAACCCCCTGTATTTTTCCACCTTTGAATAAATCTTTTTCTTTTTCTGTTGTATCTGGTTGATCCGGTAATTAAATAAGCATGTTATATATGTATATATTTATTTATTAATTAAAATAATCGCCTGTATTTTCTATCCTGATTAAATCTTTTCTTTCTCCTTGTATCCGGGTGATCCGGTGAGATTTAAAAATCTAAATAATCATGTTATATATGTATATATTTAATTATTAAGATAATAAAAGTTCAGTTATTGTTGATTCTTTAGAGACGTAATTATTTTTAGTTCATATTCTGGTCAGGTTAATGACATTAAGCCGGAAAAACGTGGCATGTTTAGGATAGTATAATGGTGGTCCCTATAAAATAGATTCTTTTTTTAAAAAAACTCTAATTAGTAAGACCTAATTAGTAAGATCTCATTTAGATCTGTCAGAAAATACCCTATATATCTACATTTTCTTCTGTATCCGGGTAATCCGGTGAGATTTAAAAATCTAAATAATCCTGTTATATATGTATATATTTAATTATTAAGATAATAAAAGTTCAGTTATTGTTGATTCTTTAGAGACATAATTATTTTTAGTTCATATTCTGGTCAGGTTAATGACATTAAGCCGGAAAAACGTGGCATGTTTAGGATAGTATAATGGTGGTCCCTATAAAATAGATTCTTTTAAAAAAGACTCTAATTAGTAAGACCTAATTAGTAAGATCTCATTTAGATCTGTCAGAAAATACCATATATATCTACATTTTGATTTATAGTTTCAGAGACATTAGGTCAATTAGGTCTCATGTAGGTGCACTCAGAGTTCCACTTGGTTTTTCTAGTTGTCTAATTGGTAAAAAGTAAATTTAAAATTACTCGGCTCCCCTGTTTGCTAGGTTTTTTTATATATAAAAAAAATCTCTTTGTTTAAGGGATCTAGGTCCTAATTAAGGTTGTTGTGCCTGGTTTTACCCGCTAGGGAGTATTTAATCATTAAAGGCACCACATGTAATTTTTCATCCTTTGATTAAATCCTTCTTTAGAGATGGAATTATTTCCATTCTACATTCTGGTCAGGTTACTGACCTCGTGCAGGAACAAAGCAGCCTGCTGTGGATAGTACATAGTGGTCTGTTGTAAATAGAGCTAGGCTGTCCGAAGGCACGGGCTAGGGTTAGATTTTTCAGGTTTCTCGATGATCCCCCCACCTCATCCGTCGACTCGGTGGTTTACAGGGACCAAAGGCAATGCACAGGCCGGCGCACGTCGTCATAGCTCTCTTGACCGTACTATCCACTGAAAGTTAGATTAATAGTGGAGACAACAGGTCAATGAACAAGTTTAAGTTTGATTAGTAGTAGAGACAACAGGTCAATTACAGATTTGGGTGAGAGGGGTCAGGACCAGGAAGAGTTGCCTTATAGGGGCAGGTCTCTTCCCCGCCTTGACGGGCCGTTATCCTGCCCCTCTCACACTCCCACGCAGAGCGAGGGAGTAAAAGAAGGAGGAGGTGATGGGTGGAGTCATGAATGTCCTCGTAGATCCAGGTTGGGATGGGATCAGGTCCAGGGCGGGGATGAGGAAGCTCCACATCTGGTTGAGAGAGTTCCACATCTGGTTGAGAGGGCTTCACATCTGGTTGAGAGGGGACAGGACCAGGGAGAGTTGCCTTATAGGGGCAGGTCTCTCCCCCGCCTTGAGGGGCCGTTATCCTGCCCCCTCTCGCTCCCACGCAGTACGAGGGAAAGAGAGAAGGAGGAGGGTGGTGGGTGGAGTCGTGAACGTCTTCGTAGATCCAGGCTGGGATGTGGTTGGGATAAGGGTTAGGGTCAGGGGTTAGGGTTAGGGTTAGAGTTTAAGGGTTAGGGTTAGGGTTAGGGGTTGGGGTTAGGGTAAGGGTTCTGGGTTAGGGTTTAAGGGTTAAGGTTAGGGTCAGGGGTCAAGGGTTAGGGTTAGAGGTTGGGGTTAGGGGTTAAGGGTTAAGGTTAGGGGTCAGGGGTTAGGGTAATGATTATGGTTTAGGGTTAAGGTTAGGGTTGGGGTTAGGGTTTAGGGTTAGTTGTTGAGGTTCCCTCGAAGAATCCCCTCCTTCATCCAACGACTGGGCAGCTCCACGGCTCTTCTGATCCATTTCTTCACCATCCATTTCAAAAATCAAGTTCATAAAGAAGTGGAAATTCCCTCAGAGTTCTGGAAAAAATCCTTTGTAAAAATGTGAGAATGTCCCTTTAAGTTCTGGAGAAAAAAGTTTCATGTGTGTTTGTAAAATCGTGTGAACCTCCCTCCAGGTTCTGGACATAATATGTGTTTGTAGAAATGTGGGAACCTCACTTAGAGTTCTGGAAATAATGTGTTTGCAAAGATGTGGAGACTTATAATATGTGTTTGTAAAAATTGTGGGAACATCCTTTAGAGTTCTGGAAATAATGTGTATATGTGTTTGTAAAAAAGTGGGAACTACCATTAGGTTTCTGGAAAGAAAACTTTATTTTTTTATTTTTTCAAAAAATTCAAAAAATTCAAAAAATAAAAAATAAAAAATAAAAAATTATATAGAAAAATATATATAAAAAAATAATAATAAAATAATTCTTTGTTTGTGAAGCTGTATGAATCTTCCTTGGAGTTCTGGAAAAAATGGCAGCATTTCCTTGTATTTTAAGCATTTCATTGTTGGAAAGTTTTTTTTGTTGTTTAAGTATTGTAACTCTCCACTAAGATAGGGTGGAGAGTTTGTTGTTGTAGAGGTTAGTTTCTTTAATTGTCTAACAATCTTATTTTAAATTCTATTTTATGTTTATTTTATGTCTATTTTAAGTCTATTTATAGGACACATCATCAGTAGTGAACCCCGGGATCACGGGGTGTTTCGGCCATTACCACTAGACACCCTCACCACAGGGTGGGCCCCGCCGGGATGATCAGTTCCCAGGGTGTGTCCATTTTAGTATAAAGATAAGTTAAAATCTAATTTTATGAGTTAATATTACAGAGTTAAAGTTATTATAATTACGGTAGGAAGGCTATGTTTTTTTATATATTATAAAACTTATTATATAATTATTATTATATTTATTATTATTGTGAATTTAATTATTATTATTATTATTATTATTATTATTATTATTATTATTATTATTATTATTATTTATTTAAATAGTATTATTATTATTATTATTTTTATAAAACAAGGTGAATTTTTCATGAAAAAGGCATACTTACCATTGAATTCCAGCACAGGAGGGTCTGTGACATCACAAGGCAGCCCCCACCTTTTTTTTGGAGCAGGGTGACGAAGAGGAAGGATGAAGAATGGTCCTCTTCACCCATGGCAAAGTAATTCTGTGTCTCATAAACCGTATGACTACAGAATTCGTGAAAACTCGTTTTTTAGACTGGGCTGTGAGTGGAGGTCATATTTCTTACAGTCCTACTCCGTTATGGTTTCAAAAAATTTTTTTCTAAAAACCCTATAATTAGTAAGATCTCATTTAGAGTTGTCCGAAAATACCCCATATGTCCATATTTTTATTTGTAATTACAGAGCTATTAAGATAATTAGGTCCCCCGTAGGTTTACCCAGAATTCAACTGGGTTTTCTAATCGTCTAATATGGTTAAAAGTAAAATTGTAATTACTCGGCTCCCCTTACTGCTAGATATTTAAAATTAGGGGGGTCTCTTTGTTATGGAATAAGGGTCCTAATTAAGGCTGTTATGCCCGCTTTTAACCACTAGGGAGTGTTTAATCATTAAAGAACCCCCTGTATTTTTCCACCTTTGAATAAATCTTTTTCTTTTTCTGTTGTATCTGGTTGATCCGGTAATTAAATAAGCATGTTATATATGTATATATTTATTTATTAATTAAAATAATCGCCTGTATTTTCTATCCTGATTAAATCTTTTCTTTCTCCTTGTATCCGGGTGATCCGGTGAGATTTAAAAATCTAAATAATCATGTTATATATGTATATATTTAATTATTAAGATAATAAAAGTTCAGTTATTGTTGATTCTTTAGAGACGTAATTATTTTTAGTTCATATTCTGGTCAGGTTAATGACATTAAGCCGGAAAAACGTGGCATGTTTAGGATAGTATAATGGTGGTCCCTATAAAATAGATTCTTTTTTTAAAAAAACTCTAATTAGTAAGACCTAATTAGTAAGATCTCATTTAGATCTGTCAGAAAATACCCTATATATCTACATTTTCTTCTGTATCCGGGTAATCCGGTGAGATTTAAAAATCTAAATAATCCTGTTATATATGTATATATTTAATTATTAAGATAATAAAAGTTCAGTTATTGTTGATTCTTTAGAGACATAATTATTTTTAGTTCATATTCTGGTCAGGTTAATGACATTAAGCCGGAAAAACGTGGCATGTTTAGGATAGTATAATGGTGGTCCCTATAAAATAGATTCTTTTAAAAAAGACTCTAATTAGTAAGACCTAATTAGTAAGATCTCATTTAGATCTGTCAGAAAATACCATATATATCTACATTTTGATTTATAGTTTCAGAGACATTAGGTCAATTAGGTCTCATGTAGGTGCACTCAGAGTTCCACTTGGTTTTTCTAGTTGTCTAATTGGTAAAAAGTAAATTTAAAATTACTCGGCTCCCCTGTTTGCTAGGTTTTTTTATATATAAAAAAAATCTCTTTGTTTAAGGGATCTAGGTCCTAATTAAGGTTGTTGTGCCTGGTTTTACCCGCTAGGGAGTATTTAATCATTAAAGGCACCACATGTAATTTTTCATCCTTTGATTAAATCCTTCTTTAGAGATGGAATTATTTCCATTCTACATTCTGGTCAGGTTACTGACCTCGTGCAGGAACAAAGCAGCCTGCTGTGGATAGTACATAGTGGTCTGTTGTAAATAGAGCTAGGCTGTCCGAAGGCACGGGCTAGGGTTAGATTTTTCAGGTTTCTCGATGATCCCCCCACCTCATCCGTCGACTCGGTGGTTTACAGGGACCAAAGGCAATGCACAGGCCGGCGCACGTCGTCATAGCTCTCTTGACCGTACTATCCACTGAAAGTTAGATAGGGTTAGGGTTAGGGTTAGGGTTAGGGTTAGGGTTAGGGTTAGGGTTAGGGTTAGGGTTAGGGTTAGGGTTAGGGTTAGGGTTAGGGTTAGGGTTAGGGTTAGGGTTAGGGTTAGGGTTAGGGTTAGGGTTAGGGTTAGGGTTAGGGTTAGGGTTAGGGTTAGGGTTAGGGTTAGGGTTAGGGTTAGGGTTAGGGTTAGGGTTAGGGTTAGGGTTAGGGTTAGGGTTAGGGTTAGGGTTAGGGTTAGGGTTAGGGTTAGGGTTAGGGTTAGGGTTAGGGTTAGGGTTAGGGTTAGGGTTAGGGTTAGGGTTAGGGTTAGGGTTAGGGTTAGGGTTAGGGTTAGGGTTAGGGTTAGGGTTAGGGTTAGGGTTAGGGTTAGGGTTAGGGTTAGGGTTAGGGTTAGGGTTAGGGTTAGGGTTAGGGTTAGGGTTAGGGTTAGGGTTAGGGTTAGGGTTAGGGTTAGGGTTAGGGTTAGGGTTAGGGTTAGGGTTAGGATAGGGGGGTTTAGCCACTTTTGGGCCACCGGCCCAAATCGAAACCTGGCTGACGGTGTCGTTTTCGCGATTGGAGCAAAGGATCATGGGTAAAAAGTGTTTTATTTGAATAACTTTTGATAGGAAGGTCCTAGAGCTTCGACACCTGGTCGCGTCAGACCTATTTCGTGGTCTAGCTTTCCAACGAAGCTGTTTTCAAGTCTCTACGACCTTCCGTTCGGAAGTTATGACCGGAAATGTGTATCGCATTGGAAATGAATGGAGCGAAAATTTCCTGAAATTTCACTAAGTGTTTTGGTGAAAAGTGTTCCACCAGAAAGTGTTTAGGAGCACGTTTCAGGCCATTTGGAGTTAGGGTTAGGGTTAGGGTTAGGGTTAGGATAGGGGGGTTTAGCCACTTTTGGGTTAGGGTTAGGGTTAGGGTTAGGGTTAGGGTAGGGTTAGGGTTAGGGTTTGTGTTCAACGGCTCCCTGCGGGAAACCAATACGCTACTGCCTCCTAACGCTCGTAGGCGTTACCAGAGTTCGCAGAAGGTAGTGTTGCACTCTCACATCGTACATCCAGTTGAGATCCGTATGCACTAAAGTACTTTTGTCAGTAGCGTATGGTGCGGGACCTCTGAATAGTTTCAGAGTTTTGATGTGAGATGTGCTGTATGGTGTATCAAGGTCACTGGGTATACCTTATGTGTGCAGTCGGATTGCGGAGGATCCGGTGTCTTCGTAGTGGCTAGTGGGTGCATTGTGAGAGGACAGTTGTGAGTTTTGGAAGGGGGGAGGAAGGGGGGTTGGGTTGATAGTTCAGAGAGGAGAGGTGAGGGGGGTATTTTAGAGCGGTTAGGGTTAGGGTTAGGGTTAGGGTTAGGGTTAGGGTTAGGGTTAGGGTTAGGGTTAGGGTTAGGGTTAGGGTTAGGGTTAGGGTTAGGGTTAGGGTTAGGGTTAGGGTTAGGGTTAGGGTTAGGTTAGGGTTAGGGTTAGGGTTAGGGTTAGGGTTAGGGTTAGGGTTAGGGTTAGGGTTAGGGTTAGGGTTAGGGTTAGGGTTAGGGTTAGGGTTAGGGTTAGGGTTAGGGTTAGGTTAGGGTTAGGGTTAGGGTTAGGGTTAGGGTTAGGGTTAGGGTTAGGGTTAGGGTTAGGGTTAGGGTTAGGGTTAGGGTTAGGGTTAGGGTTAGGATAGGGGGGTTTAGCCACTTTTGGGCCAGGGTTAGGGTTAGGGTTAGGGTTAGGGTTAGGGTTAGGGTTAGGGTTAGGGTTAGGGTTAGGGTTAGGGTTAGGGTTAGGGTTAGGGTTAGGGTTAGGGTTAGGGTTAGGGTTAGGGTTAGGGTTAGGGTTAGGGTTAGGGTTAGGGTTAGGGTTAGGGTTAGGGTTAGGGTTAGGGTTAGGGTTAGGGTTAGGGTTAGGGTTAGGGTTAGGGTTAGGGTTAGGGTTAGGGTTAGGGTTAGGGTTAGGGTTAGGGTTAGGGTTAGGGTTAGGGTTAGGGTTAGGGTTAGGGTTAGGGTTAGGGTTAGGGTTAGGGTTAGGGTTAGGGTTAGGGTTAGGGTTAGGGTTAGGGTTAGGGTTAGGGTTAGGGTTAGGGTTAGGGTTAGGGTTAGGGTTAGGGTTAGGGTTAGGGTTAGGGTTAGGGTTAGGGTTAGGGTTAGGGTTAGGGTTAGGGTTAGGGTTAGGGTTAGGGTTAGGGTTAGGGTTAGGGTTAGGGTTAGGGTTAGGGTTAGGGTTAGGGTTAGGGTTAGGGTTAGGGTTAGGGTTAGGGTTAGGGTTAGGGTTAGGGTTAGGGTTAGGGTTAGGGTTAGGGTTAGGGTTAGGGTTAGGGTTAGGGTTAGGGTTAGGGTTAGGGTTAGGGTTAGGGTTAGGGTTAGGGTTAGGGTTAGGGTTAGGGTTAGGGTTAGGGTTAGGGTTAGGGTTAGGGTTAGGGTTAGGGTTAGGGTTAGGGTTAGGGTTAGGGTTAGGGTTAGGGTTAGGGTTAGGGTTAGGGTTAGGGTTAGGGTTAGGGTTAGGGTTAGGGTTAGGGTTAGGGTTAGGGTTAGGGTTAGGGTTAGGGTTAGGGTTAGGGTTAGGGTTAGGGTTAGGGTTAGGGTTAGGGTTAGGGTTAGGGTTAGGGTTAGGGTTAGGGTTAGGGTTAGGGTTAGGGTTAGGGTTAGGGTTAGGGTTAGGGTTAGGGTTAGGGTTAGGGTTAGGGTTAGGGTTAGGGTTAGGGTTAGGGTTAGGGTTAGGGTTAGGGTTAGGGTTAGGGTTAGGGTTAGGGTTAGGGTTAGGGTTAGGGTTAGGGTTAGGGTTAGGGTTAGGGTTAGGGTTAGGGTTAGGGTTAGGGTTAGGGTTAGGGTTAGGGTTAGGGTTAGGGTTAGGGTTAGGGTTAGGGTTAGGGTTAGGGTTAGGGTTAGGGTTAGGGTTAGGGTTAGGGTTAGGGTTAGGGTTAGGGTTAGGGTTAGGGTTAGGGTTAGGGTTAGGGTTAGGGTTAGGGTTAGGGTTAGGGTTAGGGTTAGGGTTAGGGTTAGGGTTAGGGTTAGGGTTAGGGTTAGGGTTAGGGTTAGGGTTAGGGTTAGGGTTAGGGTTAGGGTTAGGGTTAGGGTTAGGGTTAGGGTTAGGGTTAGGGTTAGGGTTAGGGTTAGGGTTAGGGTTAGGGTTAGGGTTAGGGTTAGGGTTAGGGTTAGGGTTAGGGTTAGGGTTAGGGTTAGGGTTAGGGTTAGGGTTAGGGTTAGGGTTAGGGTTAGGGTTAGGGTTAGGGTTAGGGTTAGGGTTAGGGTTAGGGTTAGGGTTAGGGTTAGGGTTAGGGTTAGGGTTAGGGTTAGGGTTAGGGTTAGGGTTAGGGTTAGGGTTAGGGTTAGGGTTAGGGTTAGGGTTAGGGTTAGGGTTAGGGTTAGGGTTAGGGTTAGGGTTAGGGTTAGGGTTAGGGTTAGGGTTAGGGTTAGGGTTAGGGTTAGGGTTAGGGTTAGGGTTAGGGTTAGGGTTAGGGTTAGGGTTAGGGTTAGGGTTAGGGTTAGGGTTAGGGTTAGGGTTAGGGTTAGGGTTAGGGTTAGGGTTAGGGTTAGGGTTAGGGTTAGGGTTAGGGTTAGGGTTAGGGTTAGGGTTAGGGTTAGGGTTAGGGTTAGGGTTAGGGTTAGGGTTAGGGTTAGGGTTAGGGTTAGGGTTAGGGTTAGGGTTAGGGTTAGGGTTAGGGTTAGGGTTAGGGTTAGGGTTAGGGTTAGGGTTAGGGTTAGGGTTAGGGTTAGGGTTAGGGTTAGGGTTAGGGTTAGGGTTAGGGTTAGGGTTAGGGTTAGGGTTAGGGTTAGGGTTAGGGTTAGGGTTAGGGTTAGGGTTAGGGTTAGGGTTAGGGTTAGGGTTAGGGTTAGGGTTAGGGTTAGGGTTAGGGTTAGGGTTAGGGTTAGGGTTAGGGTTAGGGTTAGGGTTAGGGTTAGGGTTAGGGTTAGGGTTAGGGTTAGGGTTAGGGTTAGGGTTAGGGTTAGGGTTAGGGTTAGGGTTAGGGTTAGGGTTAGGGTTAGGGTTAGGGTTAGGGTTAGGGTTAGGGTTAGGGTTAGGGTTAGGGTTAGGGTTAGGGTTAGGGTTAGGGTTAGGGTTAGGGTTAGGGTTAGGGTTAGGGTTAGGGTTAGGGTTAGGGTTAGGGTTAGGGTTAGGGTTAGGGTTAGGGTTAGGGTTAGGGTTAGGGTTAGGGTTAGGGTTAGGGTTAGGGTTAGGGTTAGGGTTAGGGTTAGGGTTAGGGTTAGGGTTAGGGTTAGGGTTAGGGTTAGGGTTAGGGTTAGGGTTAGGGTTAGGGTTAGGGTTAGGGTTAGGGTTAGGGTTAGGGTTAGGGTTAGGGTTAGGGTTAGGGTTAGGGTTAGGGTTAGGGTTAGGGTTAGGGTTAGGGTTAGGGTTAGGGTTAGGGTTAGGGTTAGGGTTAGGGTTAGGGTTAGGGTTAGGGTTAGGGTTAGGGTTAGGGTTAGGGTTAGGGTTAGGGTTAGGGTTAGGGTTAGGGTTAGGGTTAGGGTTAGGGTTAGGGTTAGGGTTAGGGTTAGGGTTAGGGTTAGGGTTAGGGTTAGGGTTAGGGTTAGGGTTAGGGTTAGGGTTAGGGTTAGGGTTAGGGTTAGGGTTAGGGTTAGGGTTAGGGTTAGGGTTAGGGTTAGGGTTAGGGTTAGGGTTAGGGTTAGGGTTAGGGTTAGGGTTAGGGTTAGGGTTAGGGTTAGGGTTAGGGTTAGGGTTAGGGTTAGGGTTAGGGTTAGGGTTAGGGTTAGGGTTAGGGTTAGGGTTAGGGTTAGGGTTAGGGTTAGGGTTAGGGTTAGGGTTAGGGTTAGGGTTAGGGTTAGGGTTAGGGTTAGGGTTAGGGTTAGGGTTAGGGTTAGGGGTTAGGGTTAGGGTTAGGGTTAGGGTTAGGGTTAGGGTTAGGGTTAGGGTTAGGGTTAGGGTTAGGGTTAGGGTTAGGGTTAGGGTTAGGGTTAGGGTTAGGGTTAGGGTTAGGGTTAGGGTTAGGGTTAGGGTTAGGGTTAGGGTTAGGGTTAGGGTTAGGGTTAGGGTTAGGGTTAGGGTTAGGGTTAGGGTTAGGGTTAGGGTTAGGGTTAGGGTTAGGGTTAGGGTTAGGGTTAGGGTTAGGGTTAGGGTTAGGGTTAGGGTTAGGGTTAGGGTTAGGGTTAGGGTTAGGGTTAGGGTTAGGGTTAGGGTTAGGGTTAGGGTTAGGGTTAGGGTTAGGGTTAGGGTTAGGGTTAGGGTTAGGGTTAGGGTTAGGGTTAGGGTTAGGGTTAGGGTTAGGGTTAGGGTTAGGGTTAGGGTTAGGGTTAGGGTTAGGGTTAGGGTTAGGGTTAGGGTTAGGGTTAGGGTTAGGGTTAGGGTTAGGGTTAGGGTTAGGGTTAGGGTTAGGGTTAGGGTTAGGGTTAGGGTTAGGGTTAGGGTTAGGGTTAGGGTTAGGGTTAGGGTTAGGGTTAGGGTTAGGGTTAGGGTTAGGGTTAGGGTTAGGGTTAGGGTTAGGGTTAGGGTTAGGGTTAGGGTTAGGGTTAGGGTTAGGGTTAGGGTTAGGGTTAGGGTTAGGGTTAGGGTTAGGGTTAGGGTTAGGGTTAGGGTTAGGGTTAGGGTTAGGTTAGGGTTAGGGTTAGGGTTAGGGTTAGGGTTAGGGTTAGGTTAGGTTAGGGTTAGGGTTAGGGTTAGGGTTAGGGTTAGGGTTAGGGTTAGGGTTAGGTGTTAGGGTTAGGGTAGGGTTAGGGTTAGGGTTAGGGTTAAGGGTTAGGGTTAGGGGTTAGGGTTAGGGTTAGGGTTAGGGTTAGGGTTAGGGTTAGGGTTAGGGTTAGGGTTAGGGTTAGGGTTAGGGTTAGGTTAGGGTTAGGGTTAGGGTTAGGGTTAGGGTTAGGGTT
>NW_026906379.1:0-35988 GCF_033807715.1 Cololabis saira | reverse complement strand
TTAATATTGCTGATTATGGCTTACAGCTTAAGATTCCCAGAATATTCAAATTTTTTTAGATAGGATATTTGAGTTTTCTTAAGCTGTAAACCATGATCAGCAATATTAAAATAATAAAAGGCTTGCAATATTTCAGTTGATTTGTAATGAATCCAGAATGTATGACTTTTTTTTTTTTTTTGCATTACAGAAAATAAAGGACTTTATCACAATATTCTAATTTTCTGAGACAGTCCTGTATTTTTCATTGAAGTATCCATCTTTCTCGTGTTTATTATCATTTGCCACATAATTAAAGCGACATACTAAATTTAAGAAAAGATTACTAATTATCCGATTAGTCGACTAATCGTTTCAATAGTCGGTGACTAGTCGACTATTAAAATAGTCGTTAGTTGCAGCCCTATTTTGAACGCATTTTCTCGGCAACACATATGTGTAATGGATGTGCATATGCATTGCCGCGAGGAGGAGGGGAGAAAAGAGATCTGAATGGTGAGTAATCTGGCCGTGTAATGATCTGCAGCACCCGAAATCTGACCAATCGGAAGGGTGCAGGCAGGCTCTTGCAGAGATTTCAACTTTTCATCCAAAAGATGTCACAAATCAGGAGCAAGAGAAGAAAAAGGGCAAAACACGAGGAAACTCGTGCTTCACTTGAAGGTGGGGATGTTGTATGTGGAAGGAGAACTGAAAAATGTGAAGGCGTGGTTTGATAAATAAAGCTATCATTAAACCTAACTAAAACTAAGTTCATAATTTTTGGCACTAGAAAAAAAAAAAATCAAATAATTAAAATTAGTGGTATGGAAATAGAAAGAGTATATGAAAATAAGTTCCTGGGGGTAATAATTGATGATAAACTTAGCTGGAAATCACATATAAATAGTGTAAAATCAAAAATGATAAAATATATCATTAAATATAAAACACTATAATTATAAAGTATATTATCAAAAACATTCTAGAATGTGAAACGCCAATTTTATATTTTGTCTTATTTTTTTTGTCTTCTTTATGTATTGCTTGTTTCCACGGAGTAAAGCTAATGTTTCATATTTAAGCTGATCATAAGATAAAAAGGGTCGGCACTATAAGCTACGGCTTCAGCTACACCTTTTCGGCAAAAGAAATGTTTATTTTACCTTTTCATTTTGTTTTGTAAAAAAGTGTGTACAAGCCGAAATAAAGAAAGATTCATTCATTGTTGAAATAAAACTTTGTAGCACAAACACCTGAGCTGCTGCTCAGATAGGAATCTGTCTAGACTTTTGTTTTTCCAGTAGCTCAGATTAACATTCATTGAACGCCTTGTTAACGCCCTCTGCATTCACCTCTGTTGAAAAAGAGCCATAAAAACACCAGTTGGTCATATATGAGCTACAAACTTATATAATAAATATATATATAATATTAATAACAAAAACATAATAAATTATACAATATATGGTAATGTATCTATTGTTTTCTATCAATTTATATTGCTTAAGAAAACTCAAATATCCTATCTCGAAAAATTAGAATATTCTGGGAATCTTAATCTTAAACTGTAAGCCATAAAATATTAAAATAATAAAAGGCTTGCAATATTTCAGTTGATTTGTAATGAATCCAGAATGTATGACATTATTTAATTTTTTTTAAATTGCATTACAGAAAATAAAGAACTTTATCACAACATTCTAATTTTCTGAGACAGTCCTGTAGATTCGCTCAAAACATAAATATCGCAAAGACAAAACCGGCAAATGTTACAAAAATGAGCTGGTTTTTCATATTTCAGACTTTTATGTACCCATGGATCAATGGGTGCTTTTAAAGTCAAGTACAGTTTCTGATCAGCGAAACAACTGGAATGTCAGTTTGTGGACTTGAAAGACCCCGAGAGGAAAGGGGTCAGAGGATGTGAGACGAGCCCACGAGGAGACTCGTCAACGTTGGGATTTACCTTTCATCTGAGCCACTACATTGGTGAGGTAGTTCTTCAGCTTGAGGTCGGTGGTGAGTTGCAGGCTCATGTCGTAGTGGGTGACCCTGGAGAACGTCTCCGGGGGGTAAATACCCCGCTGGTAGAGGATGCTGTTGATGCCGAAGGCTGGAAAGACATGAAGGCACGGATGAGGTGGAAGCTCCATGGATGCATTTACTATAGGGCTGTCAGTTTAGCACGTTAATTAGATTAATTACACTGCTAATTAACAGCGTTATGAAAATTAACGCAATTAATTAATGACCTGTGTTATATTCCCTTGAAGTGTAATTAGGAGAAAATATGTTTCTCTATTTTTCTTATTTTTGTGAGGGGGATATATATAGTTTTTCGGCACTACCTTGTTCTCTATCGCTGATATAACATGAATTACTCCTATGTGGGATCAACAAAGTTCTTATTTTTGCCATCTGAGAAAATTAAATATATTATATTTGGTGCCTAACTGTTTCCCAAGTATATTAGTGCGTGTGTGAATGAATAAATGAGACGTAAAACGTACATTTCTTTGTAGAAAGGCGCTTTATGAAAATAAGTCAATTTACTTGTATTAGTTTACAGTGCAGTTTAAGATTAAGATTCCCAGAATATTCAATTTTTTTGAGATAGGATATTTGAGTTTTCTTAAGCTGTAAACCATGATCAGCAATATTAAAATAATAAAAGGCTTGCAATAGTTCAGTTTATTTGTAATGAATCCAGAATGTAGTGTAAATAAGTATATTTATATAAATATTTATCTGGGCATGTGGTACAAATATATAGAAATATTCAACTATGTGTATGTATAATCTGTGTATGTATAATCAATGCTCATAGGGGTCAGACCAGCACACTGCAGCCTTTCAGGCCCATGCAACTTTGGTTAAAGGTTAGATTTAAGCCTAATGATTTTATTGAAGTGATATCATTCAGCAATATAGGCGTACAATGATTTTTAATGTAAAACTTTGTTATATTACTGCATGTCACATGTCCAATATGCCGTCCCACGCGCCTCGTCTGTTCAGGGTTTTTTCGGTGGGTACCACCGGGCCTGAAAAAAATTCTAGGGGAAACACTGATCTCCCACAAAAACTGAAAGCAGGTCTTGCAGGTCTGAAATCAGAGCTAAACAAGCACGTGTGCCTTTTACAGATGCACATTTATCTCATTAAAAATAGTCAAACTTCTTAACAATATAAATTGATAGAAAACAATAGATAATTTATTATACAGGACTGTTTCAGAAAATTTGAATATTGTGATAAAGTTCTTTATTTTCTGTAATGCAATTAAAAAAAACAAAAATGTCATACATTCTGGATTCATTACAAATCAACTGAAATATTGCAAGCCTTTTATTATTTTAATATTGCTGATTATGGTTTACAGTTTAAGATTCCCAGAATATTCTAATTTTTTGAGATAGGATATTTGAGTTTTCTTAAGCCATGATCAGCAATATTAAAATAATTTGCTTGCAATATTTCAGTTCATTTGTAATGAATCCAGAATGTAGTGTAAATAAGTATATTTATATAAATATTTATATGGGCATGTGGTACAAATACATAGAAATATTCAACTATGTGTATGTATGCATGTATAAGTATGTGTGTGAGTATAATTACAGTATATAATAATAATAATAATAATAATAATAATAATAATAATAATACTGTTATTTAGCAGTGTGAGTACAGTGTGTGAATATTTATAAATACAGGTTAAATGATCAGTGAATGGGGGTAGGACTAAATAAGTTTACACTTCTTCCTACTCCTTTTTTGGCACATGTAAATCTAGATAGCAAGTTTTAAAGGATGACATTTTTTGTTTTGTTTTCTTAAACTTATCATGAAGTGTTGTTTCTTTTCTTTTTTTTTTTTTACATGTACAAAAATAAAAATAAATCAAATGTATGACATTTTTGCATTACATAAAATAAAGGCCTTTATCACATACACAATGTTCTGAGACAGTCCTGTATTCTATTCCATTATATTCTGAACTAGTTAGTGAGTTTGGGTCCGTTTGATTTCTCTCCCCCCGCACTCGCGGCGGGCGGCGCGCTGCACTCTCAGCCCGTGTCGATCCTAACAACGCTACAATTACACCAAAGTAAGTCATCTTCTCAAACAACGCGTTGCACATAAACCCATTTACCAATCACATTTATTGACTGTTTTATCAGAGCCGAGGGGGCACCGGAGAACAACACAGATAGCATATTAGCACACGGTACGAGAGCAACACCGCTAAAAATCAAAAAGTGATGCTTAATACTTACAGAAAAACTCCGCCACTAGCTCGGCACTTCCTTTGAGAGTGATTCCTTTCAACGTGCTGGTCATGTTTTATTTTTACCTTGTTTATAATTCAAAAGAAAGAGAAGCTTTGTTGTAAACGTGCGTCGCCGTGAGCCTCGTACCCGCCGTCCCGTTTGAATTTCACTAGCCCTCGGCGCGCATGCGCGGCCGTTCACGGTCTGGATGACGTCACCGTTTGCAGTTTAATAATAATTATTATTATTATAAAACGGAAAATTTACGGAAAAATACTAATACGGGAGTATCAGTAGTAGAAACAGGGGTAAAATACGGTATTTTCCCGGACAAAAAACTTGACAAAAGACTTGACAGGTATGACGTCAGCACATACGTGCGTCACCACATACGTGCCTATTTAAGCGCGGAACGAAACGGCTGGTCATTCATTCGTTCGTGAAATCCTTTCAGAGCAACCACACTAACTAACACTAATACTAACGGTGGACACTGAAAGTAAGTGAAAAACTTGCAACATGTCGTCTCTCTTTATTACCGACGCACACACACACACAGGAACAGAAACACACAATTGTGACAAAATGAGTGATTTTCCAGAAAATCTGGACATAGAGGGAGTTTATCTGACAAGAGTAGAATTGGAATTTAAATTAAATCTAAATACTCTTCCAGATATAATGGAGCTGTTTAAAGAGGCTGATGCGGACGGAAGTGGTGGTTTAGATATTGACGAGTTTTTTGAGGTTATGCAGAAGGTAAATGGAAACCTAGGTGAAGAGGAGCTGCGTGCCCTCCACATGAAGATTGATACAAATTGTGATGGAACCGTGGACCTCAATGAATTTATAAGATATTTCCAACAAAGTGGAGAGGACTTCAGGGATAAAGTTCTCCCCAGACCCTTTGAACAGATGCCAATTAATGCTGGCCTCAAATCATTTTTGAAAATTGTTTGCCTGCCCTTGGATAACAGCGACAAAGTTCCATCACAAAATGTCAGGACTTTCCAGCCCTGTAATTATCTCACCATCAGAGAAGATGGGAAAATGGTTTACTGGAGTGACAAATTTAAATCATTAGAAAAGATTGTCTTTTCTAAAAAAGTCGCGAGCACAATTCCCTTCACCCACAAGAGAACTCAAGTCTATGACATGGTGTACATCCAAGACCTCCGACAGGTGGCCATCAGCACCGGTATGGAGGTGATATTCTCCGAATGTGACCCAGCAGGTAAAAATTTTAAAGTCAAGCACAGCATCGTTGGCCACAACATTAAATGTACAGCCCTCAATTATTATTCCAGTGGCAATGAAGCAATGTTTTCTTTTGGGGATTCAGATGGAAATTTATACATATTAGTTTCCTATAATCTATATAGAAATGGTCTCTTCAAGTCAGGTTGGTTTGAGAAGTCATCTCACCGAACGTATCCGGTTGTGAAGCTGTCTACCCTGGACGCAAATGACTCTATAGACTTTTGTTTTTTCAAAAGTAAAATGTTTAACGGCATCTGCTCTGATATACAGTACTTTCCCACTATCAGTACTTTTGCTGTCTGCAGTAAATCATCCAAATGGATGAATCTCACTAGGATTTCCCGCGAATCTAACTCCTGGGGCATCAAAGATCAAGAGTTACTTGAAAGCCCTGGCGATGGAAAGTTCTTCTCCTGTGTCCAATATACACTCGAATATGAAAAAATGGTAACTGGTGGCACAGATGGCATTCTGAGGGTTTGGCGCACCGAATATGGACTGCACCAGCACACCTCATGTAAACAAAGACTAGTTGTGCAGCACGGCACCCCTATCACCCACATAATGTACAGTCCAATAGAGGAGGTGTTCATCAGCATATCTGCAAACAGCAATGTCTGCGTCTGGTCTGCCAGGGACTTACTCCGTATGCAGAGTTTTTTTGTCGACTGCTTGCAAACACCCCTGATCTCCAGTGTTCACCTCAACGTCCACAACAACCAGCTGATCGTGGCTAACAGGAATATAGCTAAATGTCTCGGGAAGGGAACAGACGTCTTTCAAGAATCAGCAACATCCTTCAACGTGCCGGTCGGGCGTCTGCTCTACCACGCAGTCTACAAGCAGCTCATCTCCGTCTGCAGTACTGGTTTGGTGACGGTATGGGATGTCTCCACAGGGAAGGTTGTCATGGACATCGACACCGGCACCACAGAAGAAGCCCCACCGATTTTATTTGATAAAACACTACGGAAATTAATCACTGTGGAAAAAAAGAAGAATATTACATTCTGGAACTTCAACACCGGGGTAAATGTTGGGTCCCTGCCAGTTGAATTAAAAGAATTAGACGTATTCGAAGTGCGGGATATCATCCGCAGGAAAAACAGGTTCATCGTTTCGACCATGGGTTCAGCAACCATACAGGAACTGGACTTTAACGGGAGACATTCAAGACTTTTTGAACATAATTCATTAAGTGATGTATCTTCCATGGACATCCACAGATCAACACTGATTGCTGCGTCCAGCAATGGAAACTTTGTTATCTGGGATGCAGACACATCAGAAGTTTTGCATTTTGCACCTAACAGTATGAAACTTCAAAAACAAGTGGGGAAAAATCAGAAGTGGGCCAACAGAAGTGATCTGCAGACGTCTAGGTACTACGTTGATAAAAGGAATGTGACTACAATTGTTGTATCTCTGAAGACCAGGAAGGCCAGGAACACAACCGCCACATTGCTGATTTCAGTCAATGGAAGCATCTTCTCCTGGTCAGTTGGTAGAGAGCTGGAGCTGATGGGGAAGTTTAAAGCCGTGGATTATGGGTCTGTCACCGCCATGTCAACCGATCAAAGGAACACGACACTGCTGACTGGTGATAGCACTGGAAGGGTTTGTTTGTGGGATATCCGAGATTTTGGCTTCAAAAGGACGAGCGACATGGGGCCCTTGGAGAGTGCCCTTGTGTCACGGTCTCCACCTCCACTGCTGAGATCTTGGCAGGCTAGTACTTCTAGGATACTCAGTGTCGAGTGTGATCCTGCTTGTGAGAAAATATTCACAGGAGGGCATGACAAAAATGTTAAATTATGGACGAACACAGGTGACTGTGTGGGTGTATTTGGGAAAAAAGGGTGGGGGGACTCCGATTCTGAAAAAAATGCTTGTCCTGCAGAACTGTCTGAGAGCGTTGCGCTAAATGAGGAGAATAGAGCAGATTCTCCAGAAACATACATAGAAGAAGACTTTGAAGAAGTTACAGAAGAAGACTCACTCGAAGTCATTGAATTATGGCACAATATCCAAAGGTGTAAAAGTCCTCGTACCAGACTCTCGGAAGAGTATTCTAGACTGATGCATTCATGTGGTTCAGATGACTTATGGAATATGAGGACCAGAACTGGAGATCCTGACGATGAACTAGAGAAGTTCTCCAAGATGAAATTTTTACCACCAATTTCAAATAAGGGACACCTCTCCGGAATGTTTGAACCCCACCCACCTCCAAACCCTCCCGGAACAGGTTCATTTGGACAACGTTTGGCCAAAAATCATAAGAGATCAAAAGAAAAACCAGAGTTCCCGAATCAGACACCTCTCTCCACGATTCAATTTGAACCCCGCCCACCTCCTGGAGATCCTGACAATGAACCAGAGAAGTTCTCCAATCTGACACCTTTACCACCAATTTCGGATAAGGGACATCTCTCCGGAATGTTTGAACCCCGCCCACCTCCAAACCCTCCCGGAACAGGTTCATTTCGACAACGTTTGGCCAAAAATCATAAGAGATCAAAAGAAAAACCAGAGTTCCCGAATCAGACACCTCTCTCCACGATTCAATTTGAACCCCGCCCACCTCCTGGAGATCCTGACGAAGAACCAGAAAAGTTCTCCAATCTGACACCTTTACCACCAATTTCGGATAAGGGACATCTCTCCGGAATGTTTGAACCCCGCCCACCTCCAAACCCTCCCGGAACAGGTTCATTTCGACAACGTTTGGCCAAAAATCGTAAGAGATCAAAAGAAAAACCAGAGTTCCCGAATCAGACACCTCTCTCCACGATTCAATTTGAACCCCGCCCACCTCCTGGAGATCCTGACGAAGAACCAGAAAAGTTCTCCAATCTGACACCTTTACCACCAATTTCGAATAAGGGACATCTCTCCGGAATGTTTGAACCCCGCCCACCTCCAAACCCTCCCGGAACAGGTTCATTTCGACAACGTTTGGCCGAGAATCATAAGAGATTAAAAGAAAAACCAGAGTTCCCGAATCAGACACCTCTCTCCACGATTCAATTTGAACCCCGCCCACCTCCCGGAGATCCTGACGATGAACCAGAAAAGTTCTCCAATCTGACACCTTTACCACCAATTTCGGATAAGGGACCTCTCTACACTCAATTTGAACTCCGCCCACCTCCAAACCTTCACCTAATGAGGTCATTTCAACAACGTTTGGCCACATTTCATAAGATTTCCAAACAAAAACCCGAGATCCCAAATCAGACACCTTTACCTATTGTAAATAAGGGACCTCTCTCCCCGATTCAATTTGAACCCCGCCCACCTCCAAACCTTCACCTAATGAGTTCATTACGACAACGTTTGGACACATTTCATAAGATTTCCAAACAAAAACCAGTGGGGGCACGGTGGCGCTAGTGCAGCCGTTTCACAGCAAGAAGGTCCTGCCCCCCGCCCACCTCCTGGAATAGGTTAATTCTGGCCGGAATAATGTGATCCTTTCACGCGCTACATCTGGCCAGAGAGGCGGACGTTTTTTATTTAAAAAAAAAAAAAAAAAAAAGGGAGCACGGTGGCTTAGTGGTTAGCACTGTTGGAGTTTGCATGTTCTCCCCGTGCTTGTGTGGGTTTCTTCCGGGTACTCCAGTTTCCTCCCACAGTACAAAAACATGCATGCTAGGTTAATTGATTATTCTAAATTGCCCGTAGGTGTGAATGTGAGTGTGTCTGGTTGTTTGTCTGTATATGTGGCCCTGCGATGGACTGGTGACCTGTCCAGGGTGAACCCCTGCCTCTCGCCTGAAAATAGCTGGGATAAACTCCAGCAGACCCCCATGACCCTGCAAAGGATAAAGCGGGTATAGAAAATGGTTATGAAGAAGACAAGAGCAAGGAAGTTTACGTCGCCCGGACTGGCGTTACCGGGGCCCCACCCTGGAGCCAGGCCTGGGGTCGGGGCTCGCAGGCGAGCGTCTGGTGGCCGGGTCTTGGCCCACGGGACCCGGCCGGGCGCAGCCCGAACGAGCGACGTGGGCCCGCCCTCCCGTAGGCCCACCACCCGCGGGAGGGTTCATAAGGGGAAGGTGCCGTGCGATTTGGGTGCGATTTTGACCCAATCCCCGGACGACGACTCTGGCTTTAGGGACATGGAATGTCACCTTGCTGGGGGGGAAGGAGCCTGAGCTTGTGCGGGAGGCTGAGAGGTATCGACTAGAAATAGTCGGGCTCACCTCCATGCACAGCCTGGGCTCTGGAACCCAACTCCTTGAGAGAGGTTGGACTCTCTTCCACTCTGGAGTTGCCCATGGTGAGAGGCGGCGAGCTGGTGTGGGCTTGCCAATAGCTCCCCAGCTCAGCCGCCATGTGTTGGAGTTCTCCCCACTTAACGAGAGGGTCGCTTCCCTGCGCCTTCGGGTCGGGGATAGGTCTCTCACTGTCGTTTCGGCCTACGGGCCGAACGGCAGTGCAGAGTACCCGGCCTTCCTGGAGGCCCTGGGAGGGGTGCTGGAAAGTGCCCCAACTGGGGACTCCATCGTTCTGTTGGGGGACTTCAACGCTCACGTGGGCAGCGACAGTGTTACCTGGAGAGGTGTGATTGGGAGGAACGGCCTCCCCGATCTGAACCCGAGCGGTGTTCTGTTATTGGACTTCTGTGCTAGCCACAGTCTGTCCATAACGAACACCATGTTCGAGCATAAGGGTGTCCATCAGTGCATGTGGCACCAGGACACCCTAGGCCGGAGGTCAATGATCGACTTTGTTGTCGTTTCATCTGACCTCCGGCCGTATGTCTTGGACACTCGGGTGAGGAGAGGGGCTGAGCTGTCAACTGATCACCACCTGGTGGTGAGTTGGATCCGCTGGCAGGGGAGGAAGCTGGTCAGACCTGGAAGACCCAAGCGTATCGTGAGGGTCTGCTGGGAACGTCTGGCAGATTCCCCTGTCAGGGGGGTCTTCAACTCCCACCTCCGGGAGAGCTTTGACCGGATTCCGAGGGAGGCCGGAGACATTGAGTCCGAATGGACCATGTTCTCCACTTCCATTGTTGACGCGGCCGTCCGGAGCTGCGGCCGTAAGGTCTCCGGTGCCTGTCGTGGCGGCAATCCCCGAACCCGGTGGTGGACACCGGAAGTAAGGGATGCCGTCAAGCTGAAGAAGGAGTCCTACCGAGCCTGGCTAGCTCGGCGGACTCCCGAGGCAGCTGACGGGTACAGGCAGGCCAAGCGGACTGCAGCCCGGGCGGTCGCGGAAGCAAAAACTCGGGTCTGGGAAAAGTTCGGGGAGGCCATGGAGGAGGACTACCGGTCGGCCTCGAGGAAATTCTGGCAAACCATCCGGCGCCTCAGGAGGGGGAAGCAGTGCTCCGCCAACACTGTTTACAGTGGAGGAGGGGAGCTGTTGACCTCGACTGGGGACATCGTCGGGCGGTGGAAGGAATACTTCGAGGATCTCCTCAATCCCGCTGACACGCCTTCCGTCGAGGAAGCAGAGGCTGAGGATTCAGAGGTTGATTCATTCATTACCCAAGCTGAAGTCACTGAGGTAGTTCGGAAGCTCCTCAGTGGCAAGGCACCGGGGGTGGATGAGATCCGCCCTGAGTACCTCAAGTCTCTGGATGTTGCGGGGCTGTCGTGGCTGACACGCCTCTGCAGCATCGCGTGGCAGTCGAGGACAGTGCCTCTGGACTGGCAGACCGGGGTGGTGGTCCCTCTCTTCAAAAAGGGGGACCGGAGGGTGTGTTCCAACTACCGAGTATGGGGTCGGAGGCCCTCTGCTGAGGGCTGTACAGTCCCTGTATGACCGGAGCAGGAGCTTGGTTCGCATTGCCGGCAGTAAGTCAGACCTGTTCCCGGTGCGTGTTGGACTCCGGCAGGGCTGCCCTTTGTCACCGGTTCTGTTCATTATTTTTATGGACAGAATTTCTAGGCGCAGCCAGGGGCCGGAGGGGGTACGGTTCGGGAGCCACTTGATTTCATCTCTGCTTTTTGCAGATGATGTGGTCTTGTTGGCTCCCTCGAGCCAGGACCTTCAGCATGCACTGGGGCGGTTTGCAGCCGAGTGTGAAGCAGCTGGGATGAGAATCAGCACCTCTAAGTCCGAGGCCATGGTTCTCGACCGGAAAAAGGTGGCTTGCACCCTCCAGGTCGGGGGAGAGTTCCTGCCTCAGGTGGAGGAGTTTAAGTATCTTGGGGTCTTGTTCCCGAGTGAGGGGAGAACGGAGCGCGAGATCGACAGGCGGATCGGTGCGGCGGCCGCAGTAATGCGGTCATTGTATCGGTCCGTCGTGGTGAAGAGGGAGCTGAGCCGAAAGGCAAAGCTCTCGGTTTACCGGTCGATCTACGTTCCCACCCTCACCTATGGTCATGAACTCTGGGTCATAACCGAAAGAACGGGATCCCGGATACAAGCGGCCGAAATGAGTTTCCTCCGCAGGGTGGCGGGGCGCTCCCTTAGAGATAGGGTGAGGAGCTCTGTCACCCGGGAGGAGCTCGGAGTAGAGCCGCTGTTCCTCCACATCGAGAGGAGCCAGCTGAGGTGGCTCGGGCACCTGTATAGGATGCCCCCTGGACGCCTCCCTCGTGAGGTGTTCCGGGCATGTCCCACCGGGAGGAGGCCCCGAGGAAGACCCAGGACACGCTGGAGTGACTACGTCACTCGGCTGGCCTGGGAACGCCTTGGAGTCCCCCCGGAAGAGCTGGAGGAAGTGTCTGGGGAGAGGGAAGTCTGGGGATCCCTGCTCCGACTGCTGCCCCCGCGACCCGGACTCGGATGATGCGGTGGACAATGGATGGATGGATGGATGGATAGAAAATGGTGAAATGGTGAAAATGGTGAAAGTGCTGAACGACAGCAGCTTCATAAAACCACCGGAGCTGGAGAAATGTCACAGAGCTGGGGCCAAGCCGGGCGCCGACGCACCTCCCCGACCATTCATTATGTGTTTTCAGCGATACCCAGAGAAAGAACAGGTGCTCCGGCTGGCGATACAGAAACGCCAACTCTCCTACGAGGGTAAGAAAATCCTCATTTTCCCGGACTACAGTACCCGGCTACGCAGCGCTTACAAGAAGGTGAAAACACAGCTGTACGAGAGGGGCATTAAGTTCAGCCTGCGATACCCTGCGACGCTCGTGGTGAACTTCAATGGGACCCGACACTCATTCAGCACCGCTGCGGCTGCGGAAGCTTTTTTCAACCAACACCTCGGCCGAGTCGGGTCATGTTCTGGGTCTCTGGAAAGATCCTAGAGACAACTTTTGTTGTATTAGACAAATACAACAAATTTACAACGAATATACAACAAATTTTATACAAATAAAATTGAATTGAATTGAATTGAACCTTTGTTTTTTTTCCTTTTATTTTTTTTCTCCATAGTTAGTGTTTTGTGTTTTTCTATGTAGTGAGCCATCGGGATTTATCCAAGGTGTTGTTGCTTTACCATCTGCTTGACACTCGTGTAAATAAATTCTGATTGATTTAAATGAAAGAAGTTGTTTGTGTTTGTTTTGCACATGTTTTGTTACAAATGCTGATTTGACCGGAGTCAGTGCCAAACTCCTCCTAGTAGCCTCCTTCAATATTATTCTAAAAAGAGAATTCATTCTTTGAGACTGATTCTGCTGTTAAAGTTATCGTTTTCCTGATTAAATTCAGGTGGTGCCCCGTTTTGATTAAGTCAATTTGATAAATACTCTACTTTATGAATTATTAATAATGGCTGAATTATTAATAACTCTTGATAACTGAAACAGCGCCCCTCTGTGTGGCACAACACAGCACTTATTTCAGTGCTTCCTAAGCCTGTGTTATGTCACGCCCATGTGCTCATGTGAACTCTGAACTTATAAATGTATATGAACATTTGGTGAAATTGTATTTTTAACTTCGAAGTCGGTCCAACCCCGATCGGCTTTAATGTGCCTCCTAAAATGGCCGCCGTGCCATGAACTACAAACCCCCAGCATGCCTTGCGGGGTGGGGCGGCGCCTACAAGCGGCGCGCATCCAATCGCAAGCGATGGTGACGTCATTGCAGCACGCGGAGGACTCAAATCCCTCGTTCGCTCCTTTTGAACTCTCTTCTCTGTCCATCAACCGAGCTGGTCGGTTCGTCCAGCTTGGCCTCGTGCCAAGGCCGGTCGGGACCACGTCTCCTCCCCCTCCCCCCGGTGGGGGAAGGAAGGTCCGAGGCGGACTGGCCCAGGGATCAGCGCACGCGGATCCGCCGCAGCCCGGACCGGCAGCGCTCCGTGCTCTCTTCCGATCAACCTTTCATCCGGAGCTCCGGCTCTCGGCTCTCACCTCACACGTCGCCCAGGTCCCTGGGAGCTGAAAGGGGGGAAGCCGCTTCGAAGCTCGGCGCCTGGTCCCAGGGTGAGAACCGTTTTCTCTTTCTAACCTCTCTCTCCGCTCTGAGTTTCTCTTGGAAGGACTCTCCGGTCAGCCTGCCAAGCGCAGACCGAGACGCATCCCGCCGCCCTGTCCGGGGCCACGCGCTCATCAGCTTTTTGTGTTGGGGGTTCTTGACCACAAGGACAATTAGGAAGAAAACAAATAACAAGCTTTTATGTAACTCAAATACTACATATTTTTTCCACAAATAGGCATATTTTGAAACATTTTGAAAAATGATTCCATAGATTTTATTTAACAGAGAAAGATTCTCTTATGTCTCAAACAGGTTCACATTTAGCAGCCAGCTGGCTGCCTGATCTTAATGTTGATATTCATTTGCAGGATTTAACACAAATACATGAAGATCCACGTACAGAGAAAAACACTTGATGAAAACAGTTGTTATTGGGGGGAGTAGCCTAGTGGTTAGAGAGGGGGGCTGGGATCAGGTTCAAGCCCCTGAATTGCAACCAAGTTCAACCACTTTGGGCCCCTGAGCAAGACCCTTAACCCTTACTGCTCCCCGGCACCGTGCCCTTGGCAGACCACTGCTCCTAGTTTGACTAGAAATGGGTTAAATGCAGAGACTAAAATGTCCCCATTGTGGGATTACTAAGGGGAAAATGTGCTTTTTATTTATTTAATTGCATAATTTTCTTTTTCATAAATGATCTGAAACTGATCAAATTGATCAGATAATTGAGAATACACATGTCAGATATTTGAAGTTCTCTGTATTTCCCCAAATGTGTCATTGTTTACAAGAAATATTTGATGGAATGATTAGCTCTGTATGTTTTTCAGCTTTTACTTAATTCAAGATAACAGAAACTGCCGGGTGACGTGAGTAAACATTTTTTTTTTTTTATTGAAAATTTGCAATATACAAATAATGTACGACAAGCAGACATTTCAGTGCACAACCTGTGCATCATCAGCAGCACAGAGCACTGTCATGCATTATCAACAACAACATTTGAAAAGAAAATAAATAAAGAAAAAAATAAATAAATAAATACATAAAAGAAACAAAACCTTGGTGTGACAGACTTTATTATATTTGCATTAAAATGAAAATTAAATGAATGCAGCTTAATGGTTGTATCTGAGAATGACCTGAGTAAACATGTGACAGGTCACTGTGACATAACACCTTTATTCTGCTCACACTTGAAGAAAACAACTGCTTTTTCCTCACACTCTGAGCACAAAAAAAGCATTTTATCATCATTTTATCAATTCAACATTTCAACCTTCAAGGTGCAAAAATGTTTGCAAAGTGGTTTTCATGTGAAAAGGTTTGTTTCACTTTCTTATTGTGTTTTCTTGAGGTTTTGTGTTTTAAACTTGATCTTGTGAACTGAACAAATCAACCAACTGTCACATCTATGCTTTTCAAATGTTTTTTTTTTAAGTTATTTTGATTTCAGCTGTCATGACACATTAATTTAATGAAATTAACACTATGATATGTTATCTTAACAGAAACAAGTGGTGGCAGGTCAGAAAACCAACCTTCAGGAAAGGTAAGCAAAAGTTTTTTTTTCTTGTTAGTTTCATGAATGTTAGTTTCTTGTTAGTTTAGCTTCTTAGTTTCACGTTATTTATTAGTTATTTTTCAACAAATATAGACAGTTTCGCTGGTAAAGCATAAGTCAGACCTAATCATGGTTTTAATTTGTTAAGCAGGAAAAAATAAGAGGTTTCCACATTTGTTGAGGATCAAGTACATGTATATAATGTTTAAAAAGACAAATTATAGTTTTCACAGTCGTTAACCATATTAATATGTTTGTTTATGTGTAGTTTAATGTATTGGTGTTTAATTTCTAGGGTTGTTTCACTTCTACATCTGTTACTGATTTGTTGTTGATCCAAAATAATTTCAGATTATTAATATTAATAACACCTCTTATTTCCTCACCAGGATCCCAGACTCTGCTGAAAAGTATGAAAAGAAAAAAGAAAAGCAGGGATGGATAAAACGCTTATTTGGCTACATTAAAGGTGACCTATTATGAAAAACACGTTTTTTCTTGTTTTAACATATATAAAGTGGTCTCCCCTCACCCTGCCAGCACAGGGGAGACAAAATACCATGAAATTCTGCAAGCTCTCTGACCCCCGCCGGCCAGAGTCCCCCAGTGTCACGTGGTTTTTTTTGAGCCGTTTAGAATCTGCTCCCGTCGTGACGTCACGACGGGAGCAGATTTCCATAGGTTCAGCCTCCGCTGCTGAAACCACGCCCACAACCAGCTCTCTACGCCGGCTGGAGCGGGGCTTCCTTCAGCCAGTCGGACGCGGCGCCGCAGCGGAGTGGATCCCGGTTAAATCATCCAGGTTCCCGGGTGGTTTGAGAGCTGGGTCCTCGGGGGTCTGTCCCAGGCAGGACCAGCTTCACCCTACAAGATTTTCAGCGAAATCTGTCGGTTTGATCTCCGGTAACGGGCGATGCGCCGCGGAGCCACGCCGGGCGCCCAGCGCTCCGCGGAGCCATGCTGGGCGCCCGGCCAGCATGGCTCCGCGGCCAGCGTTCAGCATCCGCCGGGCAGATCAGGCTGAAATAGTGCATAAATGTTATTTATATACAACTCATTTAATTTTTTTAACAATAAAGTTTCCATTTGTGAAAATTCAGCGTTGTGATAATTTACAGGCTCGGGCTGCTCTGGCGGAGCGAGGTTTATGCTCCTCCCCTGCTACACGTCATTCAGGGAGCCAATCAGCACAGAGCCTCATTATCATACCCCCCCCTTCCCTAAAAATGAGGCGCAGAAAAAGAGGTTAGAAGCGGTAAAACTAGTGACAGGGTCCACAGTCCACAGTCCACAGGGTGGATTTATGATTTATGTAGAAAAAACAAGCTTTAGATTGTTTTTAAGACATTCGAGGCCTGTTTAAAATATACATTAAATGCCATAATAGGTCACCTTTAAGGTATGTTGTATTTGATTTAAAATGTTGGGATTTTTAGCTGGGACTGGTCTTTCTTTTTTTATTATTCTTTATTTAGGTATGGCAGTACATATCACAAAGTAAAAGCACTAATATTCTTATCTGCCATCCAGTTTTTTCATTTTAAGTAATCATATTAAGAGATAAGAAAAGGAAAAAAGAACAAAGAACTAATTCTGGGAGAGACAGACTATTATCATAAAACCTCCATACAGAAGGAAAATAACATGATTGTCAGTTGGGTGGAGAATGAGATAATAATAAGGATAATGATATATTATTATGTATTAGTGTCTTCAGATCATTCAAGAATGTGAGGGGGAAGGAGGAGAAAAACAAAATAAGTTTTATCTATTCAATACCTCCACAAATTCTGGGCGCAAAGGCTTCACTTAAACAACCCTTTCGTCCACAATTTTACAAACAAATCTTTCTGGAGACGGAGGCAAAATGTAATCTTTTCCATGATAAATATATCATTAACTAAGTGTATCCACTTGAGGGATGTGGGGTCTTTCTGTGTGGAGTTTGCATGTTCTCCCTGTGCTTGCGTGGGTTCCTCCGGTTACTCCGGTTTCCTCCCACAGTCCACAAACATGCACACTAGGTTAACTGATACATGGACCGTAGGTGTGAGGGTGCCTGGTTGTCTGTGTAATATTATGTACATGTATATATATGTAACTTTATTTGTACAACACTTTTCATACACATTTCAACTTGTGTAAACTTTCCAAGTTTAAAACAGACGCAAGATAAATAGTTAAACCAAAAAAATCCCTACTTTTACCCAAAAATCACATCCAAATAATTAAATGTAAAAGTGTATATGTCATACACATGTACACTAACACAGAGAAACATGTCAGTGATTTACATAAATGCATTTTTTTAACCATTTTTTTTCTTCTAATTGTGCAGAAGGCAAGACCTGAGAAACCAGCTCCTCAGGGAAGGTAAGATCCTGGAGATGAGCAGAACTTTTACCTCCAGGTAAACATTCAGCACCATAAAACATTATGGGCTCTCAAGTCTCACGCATTGAGCGTGAGACACACGCATTTCAACCAGTTCACACGCTCACACGCCACACCTGACATTTCTCACGCTCACATTTCAAGATATGAGGGGGGTACAAGTGTTGGGAAAGATAATACCTACTGAAATCCATCATGTTGTTCTGATATGCATTTGTAGTTATTTTATATGTATTAATTAATAGAACAAATCAATACAAATAAACACAGAGTAATTCCATAAATGTATTTAAAAAAAATAAAACATTTACATTTTCCCCTGAAGCCGAGGTGTGGCAGCTGCCGTACCCAATTGACGGCCCTGATCTAAATGACAATAAAATGTCATTTTTTTTTCCAAAATATGCTCTCATATTCACCATACGCACGTATTAAAGGGATTGTGGCATGAAAAACACATTTTTCTTGATTTTTTGTGTTTTGTTGGGTGTCTTGACATCAATTACACCCAAAAAACAACAAACTTTTAACTTTCAGTGTATTGTGTGCTTTCTGGGATTTTCCGCATAACTATGCAAAAACGGCGCATGTGGTTTGGTGGCGGATCGTTACGTAACGATCCGCTAAATCACCGCCCCCTCCACCCAACTCCCTGCCTCCGCTCCTCTCCAGCGCACCATAAAGGCTGATTTATGGTTCCGCGTTACACCGACGCGGCGACGCGCACCATACGCTGTACCCTACGGCGTAAGCTCTGCGTCGATTTAACGCGGAACCATAAATGAGGCTTAACAAGGAGCTGTTTAGAGCCTCTTTTGTTCTAATCACCGGAGGAAAACTGCTAAGAAGACCCGCGGCCACTGACTGGACTTAAGATAAGGGGACAGTGCTGCTTGCATGCCTTTATTTTTATGATTGTTTGCTGTGGTTCGCCCTCCTGCTTTTCCGTGCATGCTTCGCCTGTCGCTCCGATGCCGCTGTGAGCGTATGGCTGGAGGAGGAGGAGGTTTGGAGGAGGAGCGGAGCAATGATTGACAGGAAAGGGGAGAAAGGAAGCGTTTTTCACGGGGCAAAAAAACACTGTAATAAAAAGCCAGGAAAAGAGTACTAGAGTGAAGTTTTTCTTGTTACACTCTTTTAGACACATTTGAGGGATGTTGGCCAAGACTTTTAATAGTGTTAAAAGCATGTTAAAAATGATGTCACAATACCTTTAACACTTCTAACTCCAGTGGCGTGAAGTATGTGGATCTTGAGATGCAAACTAATGATTCCTCAAAGGGATTTTGTAAATTGAAATGATAAATAAAGTTAAAAAGAAAAAAAAGAAAATGTACGTCGCTCTTTTGTGTCGCCGGTTGCCATGGTGAATCCTTGTATCAGCGCTCTACTGATGATGGCTTTTGATTTCCCTCACGCACAAGCTTAACTCCAGGTGAAACTACTTAGAGTTGAGTAAATTACCTCAAATCCGCTGTTCTGGAACCGAAAACTCAGAGTTTCCGATCTCAGAGTAGATCAACTAAGAGTTCAGGATTAGACTCAGAGTTTGTTGAACCTGCTATGTGAAACGGACCCCAGGACCCAAAAAGAAAAGGAGACCATCTGTTGTTGTTTTGCTGCTGTTCTCTCCTCTTTCCTGTCCTCTCAACGCCAACCGGTCGAGGCAGATGGCTGCCCTTCCTGAGTCTGGTTCTGCCAAAGGTTTCTTCCCGTTAAAAGGGAGTTTTTCCTTTCCACAGTCGCCTAGTGCTTGCTCAGGATGGGGATTGGGTCGATGAAAACTTTTGATGCAATCTGTTGGTTTCCTTTCATTATTATTATTGTTATTATTTATTGGCTTTATATTAAATGCTCTTATTTGGAATTTGTTGAAGTGATTTTTGTAACTAAATTAATTTGGGTTGATTTAAACTTTGCAACTGGGATTGTGTCAGCTACTGCGTGATGGGGCACGTTTAGGGGGGCAAAAAGTATCATGTCACAACTTAAAGAAAAGTCTCTTGGCGCCATGGCCGAAACCGAACAGGAAGTCGGCCATTTTGAATGAATCGTGTAATTTTGGCGCAATTTATGCCATTTCTTCGGCCGCTTCTTTGCCCGAACCGTAACGTGCACCCAGGTGTGTTATACATCAAAATGTACGTCTCCATCCTGTGACTACGCGCATTACTTTTCTCTTTCAAAAGTGTTACTGTGGCGACGCTAGACGCCAAAAAGCGTGCCCCCCCTTCATCTGATTGGTCCTTATTTGATAGATCCTATTTTCTGCCACAACTTTTGACTCTGCTTTGATATACAGTACTTTCCCACTATCAGTACTTTTGCTGTCTGCAGTAAATCATCCAAATGGATGAATCTCACTAAGATTTCCCGCGAATCTAACTCCCGGGGCATCAAAGATCAAGAGTTACTTGAAAGCCCTGGCGATGGAAAGTTCTTCTCCTGTGTCCAATATACACTCGAATATGAAAAAATGGTAACTGGTGGCACAGATGGCATTCTGAGGGTTTGGCGCACCGAATATGGACTGCACCAGCACGCCTCATGTAAACAAAAACTAGTTGTGCAGCACGGCACCCCTATCACCCACATAATGTACAGTCCAATAGTGGAGGTGTTCATCAGCATATCTGCAAACAGCAATGTCTGCGTCTGGTCTACCAGGGAGTTACTCCGTATGCAGAGTTTTTTTGTCGACTGCTTGCAAACACCCCTGATCTCCAGTGTTCACCTCAACGTCCACAACAACCAGCTGATCGTGGCTAACAGGAATATAGCTAAATGTCTCGGGAAGGGAACAGACGTCTTTCAAGAATCAGCAACATCCTTCAACGTGCCGGTCGGGCGTCTGCTCTACCACGCAGTCTACAAGCAGCTCATCTCCGTCTGCAGTACTGGTTTGGTGACGGTATGGGATGTCTCCACAGGGAAGGTTGTCATGGACATCGACACCGGCACCACAGAAGAAGCCCCACCGATTTTATTTGATAAAACACTACGGAAATTAATCACTGTGGAAAAAAAGAAGAATATTACATTCTGGAACTTCAACACAATAAAACGGAAAATTTACGGAAAAATACTAATACGGGAGTATCAGTAGTAGAAACAGGGGTAAAATACGGTATTTTCCCGGACAAAAAACTTGACAAAAGACTTGACAGGTATGACGTCAGCACATACGTGCGTCACCACATACGTGCCTATTTAAGCGCGGAACGAAACGGCTGGTCATTCATTCGTTTGTGAAATCCTTTCAGAGCAACCACACACCCACACCGGGATCTCGTCTTTCTCGTCTCTCTCTCATATGGACAAAGTAGTGGTGTAACAACATATCGTGCCACCAAATTTCTTGATACAAAAACGTCACGAAACGTGTCGTGAAAGTGACAAACTGTATTGCGATATTGGGTTATTAATATTAATCGTCTTAATATTAATATTAATTAATAGAAACGGGCATCCGACCACGCGTGCTGACCGCGGCTCGACCCGCGGACCAAAATCTTCCTCCGCTCAGAAGAAACTAGTACCGTTTTGCGGTCCCGATCACGGGACTCTTGCAGGGTTTTGAGCTCTGAACTTTTACGTCTGGTGTAGAGTGAAGCCTTACCTTATTAAATTAAACCTTTTTAGGGTCGTGAGTAGGATAAACACGGGACAACTTCTGCTGAGTTCCAGTGTACTTTAATGTCCCTCAACAGTGTAGGATTTTAGAACATCAACACAGCACCTAGTGCCGTACTGTGGCGTATCACTCCGCCCAATCTAAAACAGACTAATCACTACAGATAAACTGACTAGTGTCATTATAGTCCCTGATTTACATCAGAATATAAGGAATATATCTCTTTATATCTCTGGTCTCTGGCTGGTAACTAGTCGTCTAGGAGGAAAAATACTGTCCGCGCAACACCGCACATTTAGTAAATCCTTGCAAAGAGCGAAACTTGAGGGCCGACAACTTAATACTAACGGTGGACACTGAAAGTAAGTGAAAAACTTGCAACATGTCGTCTCTCTTTAATACCGACGCACACACACACACACAGGACCAGAGACACACAATTGTGACAAAATGAGTGATTTTCCAGAAAATCTGGACATAGAGGGAGTTTATCTGACAAGGGTAGAATTGGAATTTAAATTAAATCTAAATACTCTTCCAGATATAATGGAGCTGTTTAAAGAGGCTGATGCGGACGGAAGTGGTGGTTTAGATATTGACGAGTTTTTTGAGGTTATGCAGAAGGTAAATGGAAACCTAGGTGAAGAGGAGCTGCGTGCCCTCCACATGAAGATTGATACAAATTGTGATGGAACCGTGGACCTCAATGAGTTTATAAGATATTTCCAACAAAGTGGAGAGGACTTCAGGGATAAAGTTCTCCCCAGACCCTTTGAACAGATGCCAACTAATGCTGGCCTCAAATCATTTTTGAAAATTGTTTGCCTGCCCTTGGATAACAGCGACAAAGTTCCATCACAAAATGTCAGGACTTTCCAGCCCTGTAATTATCTCACCATCAGAGAAGATGGGAAAATGGTTTACTGGAGTGACAAATTTAAATCATTAGAAAAGATTGTCTTTTCTAAAAAAGTCGCGAGCACAATTCCCTTCACCCACAAGAGAACTCAAGTCTATGACATGGTGTACATCCAAGACCTCCGACAGGTGGCCATCAGCACCGGTATGGAGGTGATATTCTCCGAATGTGACCCAGCAGGTAAAAATTTTAAAGTCAAGCACAGCATCGTTGGCCACAACATTAAATGTACAGCCCTCAATTATTATTCCAGTGGCAATGAAGCAATGTTTTCTTTTGGGGATTCAGATGGAAATGTATACATATTAGTTTCCTATAATCTATATAGAAATGGTCTCTTCAAGTCAGGTTGGTTTAAGAAGTCATCTCACCGAACGTATCCGGTTGTGAAGCTGTCTACCCTGGACGCAAATGACTCTATAGACTTTTGTTTTTTCAAAAGTAAAATGTTTAACGGCATCTGCTCTGATATACAGTACTTTCCCACTATCAGTACTTTTGCTGTCTGCAGTAAATCATCCAAATGGATGAATCTCACTAGGATTTCCCGCGAATCTAACTCCTGGGGCATCAAAGATCAAGAGTTACTTGAAAGCCCTGGCGATGGAAAGTTCTTCTCCTGTGTCCAATATACACTCGAATATGAAAAAATGGTAACTGGTGGCACAGATGGCATTCTGAGGGTTTGGCGCACCGAATATGGACTGCACCAGCACGCCTCATGTAAACAAAAACTAGTTGTGCAGCACGGCACCCCTATCACCCACATAATGTACAGTCCAATAGTGGAGGTGTTCATCAGCATATCTGCAAACAGCAATGTCTGCGTCTGGTCTACCAGGGAGTTACTCCGTATGCAGAGTTTTTTTGTCGACTGCTTGCAAACACCCCTGATCTCCAGTGTTCACCTCAACGTCCACAACAACCAGCTGATCGTGGCTAACAGGAATATAGCTAAATGTCTCGGGAAGGGAACAGACGTCTTTCAAGAATCAGCAACATCCTTCAACGTGCCGGTCGGGCGTCTGCTCTACCACGCAGTCTACAAGCAGCTCATCTCCGTCTGCAGTACTGGTTTGGTGACGGTATGGGATGTCTCCACAGGGAAGGTTGTCATGGACATCGACACCGGCACCACAGAAGAAGCCCCACCGATTTTATTTGATAAAACACTACGGAAATTAATCACTGTGGAAAAAAAGAAGAATATTACATTCTGGAACTTCAACACAATAAAACGGAAAATTTACGGAAAAATACTAATACGGGAGTATCAGTAGTAGAAACAGGGGTAAAATACGGTATTTTCCCGGACAAAAAACTTGACAAAAGACTTGACAGGTATGACGTCAGCACATACGTGCGTCACCACATACGTGCCTATTTAAGCGCGGAACGAAACGGCTGGTCATTCATTCGTTTGTGAAATCCTTTCAGAGCAACCACACACCCACACCGGGATCTCGTCTTTCTCGTCTCTCTCTCATATGGACAAAGTAGTGGTGTAACAACATATCGTGCCACCAAATTTCTTGATACAAAAACGTCACGAAACGTGTCGTGAAAGTGACAAACTGTATTGCGATATTGGGTTATTAATATTAATCGTCTTAATATTAATATTAATTAATAGAAACGGGCATCCGACCACGCGTGCTGACCGCGGCTCGACCCGCGGACCAAAATCTTCCTCCGCTCAGAAGAAACTAGTACCGTTTTGCGGTCCCGATCACGGGACTCTTGCAGGGTTTTGAGCTCTGAACTTTTACGTCTGGTGTAGAGTGAAGCCTTACCTTATTAAATTAAACCTTTTTAGGGTCGTGAGTAGGATAAACACGGGACAACTTCTGCTGAGTTCCAGTGTACTTTAATGTCCCTCAACAGTGTAGGATTTTAGAACATCAACACAGCACCTAGTGCCGTACTGTGGCGTATCACTCCGCCCAATCTAAAACAGACTAATCACTACAGATAAACTGACTAGTGTCATTATAGTCCCTGATTTACATCAGAATATAAGGAATATATCTCTTTATATCTCTGGTCTCTGGCTGGTAACTAGTCGTCTAGGAGGAAAAATACTGTCCGCGCAACACCGCACATTTAGTAAATCCTTGCAAAGAGCGAAACTTGAGGGCCGACAACTTAATACTAACGGTGGACACTGAAAGTAAGTGAAAAACTTGCAACATGTCGTCTCTCTTTAATACCGACGCACACACACACACACAGGACCAGAGACACACAATTGTGACAAAATGAGTGATTTTCCAGAAAATCTGGACATAGAGGGAGTTTATCTGACAAGGGTAGAATTGGAATTTAAATTAAATCTAAATACTCTTCCAGATATAATGGAGCTGTTTAAAGAGGCTGATGCGGACGGAAGTGGTGGTTTAGATATTGACGAGTTTTTTGAGGTTATGCAGAAGGTAAATGGAAACCTAGGTGAAGAGGAGCTGCGTGCCCTCCACATGAAGATTGATACAAATTGTGATGGAACCGTGGACCTCAATGAGTTTATAAGATATTTCCAACAAAGTGGAGAGGACTTCAGGGATAAAGTTCTCCCCAGACCCTTTGAACAGATGCCAACTAATGCTGGCCTCAAATCATTTTTGAAAATTGTTTGCCTGCCCTTGGATAACAGCGACAAAGTTCCATCACAAAATGTCAGGACTTTCCAGCCCTGTAATTATCTCACCATCAGAGAAGATGGGAAAATGGTTTACTGGAGTGACAAATTTAAATCATTAGAAAAGATTGTCTTTTCTAAAAAAGTCGCGAGCACAATTCCCTTCACCCACAAGAGAACTCAAGTCTATGACATGGTGTACATCCAAGACCTCCGACAGGTGGCCATCAGCACCGGTATGGAGGTGATATTCTCCGAATGTGACCCAGCAGGTAAAAATTTTAAAGTCAAGCACAGCATCGTTGGCCACAACATTAAATGTACAGCCCTCAATTATTATTCCAGTGGCAATGAAGCAATGTTTTCTTTTGGGGATTCAGATGGAAATGTATACATATTAGTTTCCTATAATCTATATAGAAATGGTCTCTTCAAGTCAGGTTGGTTTAAGAAGTCATCTCACCGAACGTATCCGGTTGTGAAGCTGTCTACCCTGGACGCAAATGACTCTATAGACTTTTGTTTTTTCAAAAGTAAAATGTTTAACGGCATCTGCTCTGATATACAGTACTTTCCCACTATCAGTACTTTTGCTGTCTGCAGTAAATCATCCAAATGGATGAATCTCACTAGGATTTCCCGCGAATCTAACTCCTGGGGCATCAAAGATCAAGAGTTACTTGAAAGCCCTGGCGATGGAAAGTTCTTCTCCTGTGTCCAATATACACTCGAATATGAAAAAATGGTAACTGGTGGCACAGATGGCATTCTGAGGGTTTGGCGCACCGAATATGGACTGCACCAGCACGCCTCATGTAAACAAAAACTAGTTGTGCAGCACGGCACCCCTATCACCCACATAATGTACAGTCCAATAGTGGAGGTGTTCATCAGCATATCTGCAAACAGCAATGTCTGCGTCTGGTCTACCAGGGAGTTACTCCGTATGCAGAGTTTTTTTGTCGACTGCTTGCAAACACCCCTGATCTCCAGTGTTCACCTCAACGTCCACAACAACCAGCTGATCGTGGCTAACAGGAATATAGCTAAATGTCTCGGGAAGGGAACAGACGTCTTTCAAGAATCAGCAACATCCTTCAACGTGCCGGTCGGGCGTCTGCTCTACCACGCAGTCTACAAGCAGCTCATCTCCGTCTGCAGTACTGGTTTGGTGACGGTATGGGATGTCTCCACAGGGAAGGTTGTCATGGACATCGACACCGGCACCACAGAAGAAGCCCCACCGATTTTATTTGATAAAACACTACGGAAATTAATCACTGTGGAAAAAAAGAAGAATATTACATTCTGGAACTTCAACACAATAAAACGGAAAATTTACGGAAAAATACTAATACGGGAGTATCAGTAGTAGAAACAGGGGTAAAATACGGTATTTTCCCGGACAAAAAACTTGACAAAAGACTTGACAGGTATGACGTCAGCACATACGTGCGTCACCACATACGTGCCTATTTAAGCGCGGAACGAAACGGCTGGTCATTCATTCGTTTGTGAAATCCTTTCAGAGCAACCACACACCCACACCGGGATCTCGTCTTTCTCGTCTCTCTCTCATATGGACAAAGTAGTGGTGTAACAACATATCGTGCCACCAAATTTCTTGATACAAAAACGTCACGAAACGTGTCGTGAAAGTGACAAACTGTATTGCGATATTGGGTTATTAATATTAATCGTCTTAATATTAATATTAATTAATAGAAACGGGCATCCGACCACGCGTGCTGACCGCGGCTCGACCCGCGGACCAAAATCTTCCTCCGCTCAGAAGAAACTAGTACCGTTTTGCGGTCCCGATCACGGGACTCTTGCAGGGTTTTGAGCTCTGAACTTTTACGTCTGGTGTAGAGTGAAGCCTTACCTTATTAAATTAAACCTTTTTAGGGTCGTGAGTAGGATAAACACGGGACAACTTCTGCTGAGTTCCAGTGTACTTTAATGTCCCTCAACAGTGTAGGATTTTAGAACATCAACACAGCACCTAGTGCCGTACTGTGGCGTATCACTCCGCCCAATCTAAAACAGACTAATCACTACAGATAAACTGACTAGTGTCATTATAGTCCCTGATTTACATCAGAATATAAGGAATATATCTCTTTATATCTCTGGTCTCTGGCTGGTAACTAGTCGTCTAGGAGGAAAAATACTGTCCGCGCAACACCGCACATTTAGTAAATCCTTGCAAAGAGCGAAACTTGAGGGCCGACAACTTAATACTAACGGTGGACACTGAAAGTAAGTGAAAAACTTGCAACATGTCGTCTCTCTTTAATACCGACGCACACACACACACACAGGACCAGAGACACACAATTGTGACAAAATGAGTGATTTTCCAGAAAATCTGGACATAGAGGGAGTTTATCTGACAAGGGTAGAATTGGAATTTAAATTAAATCTAAATACTCTTCCAGATATAATGGAGCTGTTTAAAGAGGCTGATGCGGACGGAAGTGGTGGTTTAGATATTGACGAGTTTTTTGAGGTTATGCAGAAGGTAAATGGAAACCTAGGTGAAGAGGAGCTGCGTGCCCTCCACATGAAGATTGATACAAATTGTGATGGAACCGTGGACCTCAATGAGTTTATAAGATATTTCCAACAAAGTGGAGAGGACTTCAGGGATAAAGTTCTCCCCAGACCCTTTGAACAGATGCCAACTAATGCTGGCCTCAAATCATTTTTGAAAATTGTTTGCCTGCCCTTGGATAACAGCGACAAAGTTCCATCACAAAATGTCAGGACTTTCCAGCCCTGTAATTATCTCACCATCAGAGAAGATGGGAAAATGGTTTACTGGAGTGACAAATTTAAATCATTAGAAAAGATTGTCTTTTCTAAAAAAGTCGCGAGCACAATTCCCTTCACCCACAAGAGAACTCAAGTCTATGACATGGTGTACATCCAAGACCTCCGACAGGTGGCCATCAGCACCGGTATGGAGGTGATATTCTCCGAATGTGACCCAGCAGGTAAAAATTTTAAAGTCAAGCACAGCATCGTTGGCCACAACATTAAATGTACAGCCCTCAATTATTATTCCAGTGGCAATGAAGCAATGTTTTCTTTTGGGGATTCAGATGGAAATGTATACATATTAGTTTCCTATAATCTATATAGAAATGGTCTCTTCAAGTCAGGTTGGTTTAAGAAGTCATCTCACCGAACGTATCCGGTTGTGAAGCTGTCTACCCTGGACGCAAATGACTCTATAGACTTTTGTTTTTTCAAAAGTAAAATGTTTAACGGCATCTGCTCTGATATACAGTACTTTCCCACTATCAGTACTTTTGCTGTCTGCAGTAAATCATCCAAATGGATGAATCTCACTAGGATTTCCCGCGAATCTAACTCCTGGGGCATCAAAGATCAAGAGTTACTTGAAAGCCCTGGCGATGGAAAGTTCTTCTCCTGTGTCCAATATACACTCGAATATGAAAAAATGGTAACTGGTGGCACAGATGGCATTCTGAGGGTTTGGCGCACCGAATATGGACTGCACCAGCACGCCTCATGTAAACAAAAACTAGTTGTGCAGCACGGCACCCCTATCACCCACATAATGTACAGTCCAATAGTGGAGGTGTTCATCAGCATATCTGCAAACAGCAATGTCTGCGTCTGGTCTACCAGGGAGTTACTCCGTATGCAGAGTTTTTTTGTCGACTGCTTGCAAACACCCCTGATCTCCAGTGTTCACCTCAACGTCCACAACAACCAGCTGATCGTGGCTAACAGGAATATAGCTAAATGTCTCGGGAAGGGAACAGACGTCTTTCAAGAATCAGCAACATCCTTCAACGTGCCGGTCGGGCGTCTGCTCTACCACGCAGTCTACAAGCAGCTCATCTCCGTCTGCAGTACTGGTTTGGTGACGGTATGGGATGTCTCCACAGGGAAGGTTGTCATGGACATCGACACCGGCACCACAGAAGAAGCCCCACCGATTTTATTTGATAAAACACTACGGAAATTAATCACTGTGGAAAAAAAGAAGAATATTACATTCTGGAACTTCAACACAATAAAACGGAAAATTTACGGAAAAATACTAATACGGGAGTATCAGTAGTAGAAACAGGGGTAAAATACGGTATTTTCCCGGACAAAAAACTTGACAAAAGACTTGACAGGTATGACGTCAGCACATACGTGCGTCACCACATACGTGCCTATTTAAGCGCGGAACGAAACGGCTGGTCATTCATTCGTTTGTGAAATCCTTTCAGAGCAACCACACACCCACACCGGGATCTCGTCTTTCTCGTCTCTCTCTCATATGGACAAAGTAGTGGTGTAACAACATATCGTGCCACCAAATTTCTTGATACAAAAACGTCACGAAACGTGTCGTGAAAGTGACAAACTGTATTGCGATATTGGGTTATTAATATTAATCGTCTTAATATTAATATTAATTAATAGAAACGGGCATCCGACCACGCGTGCTGACCGCGGCTCGACCCGCGGACCAAAATCTTCCTCCGCTCAGAAGAAACTAGTACCGTTTTGCGGTCCCGATCACGGGACTCTTGCAGGGTTTTGAGCTCTGAACTTTTACGTCTGGTGTAGAGTGAAGCCTTACCTTATTAAATTAAACCTTTTTAGGGTCGTGAGTAGGATAAACACGGGACAACTTCTGCTGAGTTCCAGTGTACTTTAATGTCCCTCAACAGTGTAGGATTTTAGAACATCAACACAGCACCTAGTGCCGTACTGTGGCGTATCACTCCGCCCAATCTAAAACAGACTAATCACTACAGATAAACTGACTAGTGTCATTATAGTCCCTGATTTACATCAGAATATAAGGAATATATCTCTTTATATCTCTGGTCTCTGGCTGGTAACTAGTCGTCTAGGAGGAAAAATACTGTCCGCGCAACACCGCACATTTAGTAAATCCTTGCAAAGAGCGAAACTTGAGGGCCGACAACTTAATACTAACGGTGGACACTGAAAGTAAGTGAAAAACTTGCAACATGTCGTCTCTCTTTAATACCGACGCACACACACACACACAGGACCAGAGACACACAATTGTGACAAAATGAGTGATTTTCCAGAAAATCTGGACATAGAGGGAGTTTATCTGACAAGGGTAGAATTGGAATTTAAATTAAATCTAAATACTCTTCCAGATATAATGGAGCTGTTTAAAGAGGCTGATGCGGACGGAAGTGGTGGTTTAGATATTGACGAGTTTTTTGAGGTTATGCAGAAGGTAAATGGAAACCTAGGTGAAGAGGAGCTGCGTGCCCTCCACATGAAGATTGATACAAATTGTGATGGAACCGTGGACCTCAATGAGTTTATAAGATATTTCCAACAAAGTGGAGAGGACTTCAGGGATAAAGTTCTCCCCAGACCCTTTGAACAGATGCCAACTAATGCTGGCCTCAAATCATTTTTGAAAATTGTTTGCCTGCCCTTGGATAACAGCGACAAAGTTCCATCACAAAATGTCAGGACTTTCCAGCCCTGTAATTATCTCACCATCAGAGAAGATGGGAAAATGGTTTACTGGAGTGACAAATTTAAATCATTAGAAAAGATTGTCTTTTCTAAAAAAGTCGCGAGCACAATTCCCTTCACCCACAAGAGAACTCAAGTCTATGACATGGTGTACATCCAAGACCTCCGACAGGTGGCCATCAGCACCGGTATGGAGGTGATATTCTCCGAATGTGACCCAGCAGGTAAAAATTTTAAAGTCAAGCACAGCATCGTTGGCCACAACATTAAATGTACAGCCCTCAATTATTATTCCAGTGGCAATGAAGCAATGTTTTCTTTTGGGGATTCAGATGGAAATGTATACATATTAGTTTCCTATAATCTATATAGAAATGGTCTCTTCAAGTCAGGTTGGTTTAAGAAGTCATCTCACCGAACGTATCCGGTTGTGAAGCTGTCTACCCTGGACGCAAATGACTCTATAGACTTTTGTTTTTTCAAAAGTAAAATGTTTAACGGCATCTGCTCTGATATACAGTACTTTCCCACTATCAGTACTTTTGCTGTCTGCAGTAAATCATCCAAATGGATGAATCTCACTAGGATTTCCCGCGAATCTAACTCCTGGGGCATCAAAGATCAAGAGTTACTTGAAAGCCCTGGCGATGGAAAGTTCTTCTCCTGTGTCCAATATACACTCGAATATGAAAAAATGGTAACTGGTGGCACAGATGGCATTCTGAGGGTTTGGCGCACCGAATATGGACTGCACCAGCACGCCTCATGTAAACAAAAACTAGTTGTGCAGCACGGCACCCCTATCACCCACATAATGTACAGTCCAATAGTGGAGGTGTTCATCAGCATATCTGCAAACAGCAATGTCTGCGTCTGGTCTACCAGGGAGTTACTCCGTATGCAGAGTTTTTTTGTCGACTGCTTGCAAACACCCCTGATCTCCAGTGTTCACCTCAACGTCCACAACAACCAGCTGATCGTGGCTAACAGGAATATAGCTAAATGTCTCGGGAAGGGAACAGACGTCTTTCAAGAATCAGCAACATCCTTCAACGTGCCGGTCGGGCGTCTGCTCTACCACGCAGTCTACAAGCAGCTCATCTCCGTCTGCAGTACTGGTTTGGTGACGGTATGGGATGTCTCCACAGGGAAGGTTGTCATGGACATCGACACCGGCACCACAGAAGAAGCCCCACCGATTTTATTTGATAAAACACTACGGAAATTAATCACTGTGGAAAAAAAGAAGAATATTACATTCTGGAACTTCAACACAATAAAACGGAAAATTTACGGAAAAATACTAATACGGGAGTATCAGTAGTAGAAACAGGGGTAAAATACGGTATTTTCCCGGACAAAAAACTTGACAAAAGACTTGACAGGTATGACGTCAGCACATACGTGCGTCACCACATACGTGCCTATTTAAGCGCGGAACGAAACGGCTGGTCATTCATTCGTTTGTGAAATCCTTTCAGAGCAACCACACACCCACACCGGGATCTCGTCTTTCTCGTCTCTCTCTCATATGGACAAAGTAGTGGTGTAACAACATATCGTGCCACCAAATTTCTTGATACAAAAACGTCACGAAACGTGTCGTGAAAGTGACAAACTGTATTGCGATATTGGGTTATTAATATTAATCGTCTTAATATTAATATTAATTAATAGAAACGGGCATCCGACCACGCGTGCTGACCGCGGCTCGACCCGCGGACCAAAATCTTCCTCCGCTCAGAAGAAACTAGTACCGTTTTGCGGTCCCGATCACGGGACTCTTGCAGGGTTTTGAGCTCTGAACTTTTACGTCTGGTGTAGAGTGAAGCCTTACCTTATTAAATTAAACCTTTTTAGGGTCGTGAGTAGGATAAACACGGGACAACTTCTGCTGAGTTCCAGTGTACTTTAATGTCCCTCAACAGTGTAGGATTTTAGAACATCAACACAGCACCTAGTGCCGTACTGTGGCGTATCACTCCGCCCAATCTAAAACAGACTAATCACTACAGATAAACTGACTAGTGTCATTATAGTCCCTGATTTACATCAGAATATAAGGAATATATCTCTTTATATCTCTGGTCTCTGGCTGGTAACTAGTCGTCTAGGAGGAAAAATACTGTCCGCGCAACACCGCACATTTAGTAAATCCTTGCAAAGAGCGAAACTTGAGGGCCGACAACTTAATACTAACGGTGGACACTGAAAGTAAGTGAAAAACTTGCAACATGTCGTCTCTCTTTAATACCGACGCACACACACACACACAGGACCAGAGACACACAATTGTGACAAAATGAGTGATTTTCCAGAAAATCTGGACATAGAGGGAGTTTATCTGACAAGGGTAGAATTGGAATTTAAATTAAATCTAAATACTCTTCCAGATATAATGGAGCTGTTTAAAGAGGCTGATGCGGACGGAAGTGGTGGTTTAGATATTGACGAGTTTTTTGAGGTTATGCAGAAGGTAAATGGAAACCTAGGTGAAGAGGAGCTGCGTGCCCTCCACATGAAGATTGATACAAATTGTGATGGAACCGTGGACCTCAATGAGTTTATAAGATATTTCCAACAAAGTGGAGAGGACTTCAGGGATAAAGTTCTCCCCAGACCCTTTGAACAGATGCCAACTAATGCTGGCCTCAAATCATTTTTGAAAATTGTTTGCCTGCCCTTGGATAACAGCGACAAAGTTCCATCACAAAATGTCAGGACTTTCCAGCCCTGTAATTATCTCACCATCAGAGAAGATGGGAAAATGGTTTACTGGAGTGACAAATTTAAATCATTAGAAAAGATTGTCTTTTCTAAAAAAGTCGCGAGCACAATTCCCTTCACCCACAAGAGAACTCAAGTCTATGACATGGTGTACATCCAAGACCTCCGACAGGTGGCCATCAGCACCGGTATGGAGGTGATATTCTCCGAATGTGACCCAGCAGGTAAAAATTTTAAAGTCAAGCACAGCATCGTTGGCCACAACATTAAATGTACAGCCCTCAATTATTATTCCAGTGGCAATGAAGCAATGTTTTCTTTTGGGGATTCAGATGGAAATGTATACATATTAGTTTCCTATAATCTATATAGAAATGGTCTCTTCAAGTCAGGTTGGTTTAAGAAGTCATCTCACCGAACGTATCCGGTTGTGAAGCTGTCTACCCTGGACGCAAATGACTCTATAGACTTTTGTTTTTTCAAAAGTAAAATGTTTAACGGCATCTGCTCTGATATACAGTACTTTCCCACTATCAGTACTTTTGCTGTCTGCAGTAAATCATCCAAATGGATGAATCTCACTAGGATTTCCCGCGAATCTAACTCCTGGGGCATCAAAGATCAAGAGTTACTTGAAAGCCCTGGCGATGGAAAGTTCTTCTCCTGTGTCCAATATACACTCGAATATGAAAAAATGGTAACTGGTGGCACAGATGGCATTCTGAGGGTTTGGCGCACCGAATATGGACTGCACCAGCACGCCTCATGTAAACAAAAACTAGTTGTGCAGCACGGCACCCCTATCACCCACATAATGTACAGTCCAATAGTGGAGGTGTTCATCAGCATATCTGCAAACAGCAATGTCTGCGTCTGGTCTACCAGGGAGTTACTCCGTATGCAGAGTTTTTTTGTCGACTGCTTGCAAACACCCCTGATCTCCAGTGTTCACCTCAACGTCCACAACAACCAGCTGATCGTGGCTAACAGGAATATAGCTAAATGTCTCGGGAAGGGAACAGACGTCTTTCAAGAATCAGCAACATCCTTCAACGTGCCGGTCGGGCGTCTGCTCTACCACGCAGTCTACAAGCAGCTCATCTCCGTCTGCAGTACTGGTTTGGTGACGGTATGGGATGTCTCCACAGGGAAGGTTGTCATGGACATCGACACCGGCACCACAGAAGAAGCCCCACCGATTTTATTTGATAAAACACTACGGAAATTAATCACTGTGGAAAAAAAGAAGAATATTACATTCTGGAACTTCAACACAATAAAACGGAAAATTTACGGAAAAATACTAATACGGGAGTATCAGTAGTAGAAACAGGGGTAAAATACGGTATTTTCCCGGACAAAAAACTTGACAAAAGACTTGACAGGTATGACGTCAGCACATACGTGCGTCACCACATACGTGCCTATTTAAGCGCGGAACGAAACGGCTGGTCATTCATTCGTTTGTGAAATCCTTTCAGAGCAACCACACACCCACACCGGGATCTCGTCTTTCTCGTCTCTCTCTCATATGGACAAAGTAGTGGTGTAACAACATATCGTGCCACCAAATTTCTTGATACAAAAACGTCACGAAACGTGTCGTGAAAGTGACAAACTGTATTGCGATATTGGGTTATTAATATTAATCGTCTTAATATTAATATTAATTAATAGAAACGGGCATCCGACCACGCGTGCTGACCGCGGCTCGACCCGCGGACCAAAATCTTCCTCCGCTCAGAAGAAACTAGTACCGTTTTGCGGTCCCGATCACGGGACTCTTGCAGGGTTTTGAGCTCTGAACTTTTACGTCTGGTGTAGAGTGAAGCCTTACCTTATTAAATTAAACCTTTTTAGGGTCGTGAGTAGGATAAACACGGGACAACTTCTGCTGAGTTCCAGTGTACTTTAATGTCCCTCAACAGTGTAGGATTTTAGAACATCAACACAGCACCTAGTGCCGTACTGTGGCGTATCACTCCGCCCAATCTAAAACAGACTAATCACTACAGATAAACTGACTAGTGTCATTATAGTCCCTGATTTACATCAGAATATAAGGAATATATCTCTTTATATCTCTGGTCTCTGGCTGGTAACTAGTCGTCTAGGAGGAAAAATACTGTCCGCGCAACACCGCACATTTAGTAAATCCTTGCAAAGAGCGAAACTTGAGGGCCGACAACTTAATACTAACGGTGGACACTGAAAGTAAGTGAAAAACTTGCAACATGTCGTCTCTCTTTAATACCGACGCACACACACACACACAGGACCAGAGACACACAATTGTGACAAAATGAGTGATTTTCCAGAAAATCTGGACATAGAGGGAGTTTATCTGACAAGGGTAGAATTGGAATTTAAATTAAATCTAAATACTCTTCCAGATATAATGGAGCTGTTTAAAGAGGCTGATGCGGACGGAAGTGGTGGTTTAGATATTGACGAGTTTTTTGAGGTTATGCAGAAGGTAAATGGAAACCTAGGTGAAGAGGAGCTGCGTGCCCTCCACATGAAGATTGATACAAATTGTGATGGAACCGTGGACCTCAATGAGTTTATAAGATATTTCCAACAAAGTGGAGAGGACTTCAGGGATAAAGTTCTCCCCAGACCCTTTGAACAGATGCCAACTAATGCTGGCCTCAAATCATTTTTGAAAATTGTTTGCCTGCCCTTGGATAACAGCGACAAAGTTCCATCACAAAATGTCAGGACTTTCCAGCCCTGTAATTATCTCAC